>NC_000082.6:36719074-37019074 GCF_000001635.26 Mus musculus
TGGAACTGAGCCTATGTTTTTTGTTTTTTTTCCTACAAGAATTAGAGAAATTTCTCTTGTCTCTGAGTTACCGGCCACTCCTCCCCCAGAGAATCTCTGTATAGCAGGAGAGAGTGAGGACTGGAGAGATTCTTCCAGTTACACAGACCTTGGTGATCTAGAACCATAGCTACTGGCTTCCTGTGCAGGCTGGTTCCTGTCCTTATCAAAGCAGAAGTAATCTACCACAAGTTCAAGGGGACCCAAGCAATGGGGAGACTAGGAAGAGGAAAGGCACGTTCAGTGGAGTGATCCCCCAGAGAAAGCCCAGCCTTAAAGTCCCATTGCTTTGCCAGGGCCAGAATGTCTGCCGCTGCTGGTGGTTTCCTGAAGCTAAAATGGCAAGAGTTCAAAGGGGGTTGGCATTCCCAAAGGCTGCTGAGGCGAAGGACAGAGAGGCCATGAGGTAAAAGGAGAGTAAAGAATAGGCCGGCTTCTGTGACAGCAGAGAGGTGGAGGTATGGAGTGGTAACCAGTCATGGGCAAGGGAAGTTGGAAAGTGTCCAGGGACCCTGGGAAAGAAGTATAGGTTTCAGAAGCAGATAAAATGTTATCATTTCTGTCCCTGGTAGAAGCCTTAAACATTATACTCCGTCTTTTCCCTCAGAGACAAAGACTCTACATCTGTGTTTCTCCTGGAGCTAAGGCGAAAGAAACAATTTATTATGATAAAAATGAGGGTCTCTACTGACTCACCTGTTGGGCATTCCATGGTGTTTGCCTCATTTAACGGCAGCAACTCTGCAAAAGATCTGTCTAGCCCGGAGTCTCTGAAAACTCCAAGTCACGCAGCTTGAGTAGCCTGGATGGTTGAAGTCCCATCTGGTCCTCAAAACCTTGGTTTAAGCAAGTCTGACCTTGGCGGCTTCATTTCTCAGAATTGTCTTGAATCTTTAAGCAGCTGGCTCTAAGCTGACAGAAGAGGCATCTGCACTCACTGTGGGATGTTGAGTTGGAATACAACTTCTGTGCTCTCAGCTTCTTCTATTCCTCACATTAAAAGACATCTCAAGGCCAGGCGTGGTGGCCCCTGCCTGTAATCTTAGTTCTCAGTGGGTGATGCAGGAAGACCCTTAAGTTTGATGCCAGCCTAGGCTATGGAGTAAGATTCTGTTTGAAAACACAGAGAAGAGCTGGGTGAGAAGGATTAGCGTGCTATGCTGATGGTGGCCAGTAGAAGGGGCTAATAGGCCCCTGCTCCTGTCTCCTTTGAGACTGGAGTGCTGTGGGTTGGTATTAAGATGTGGCAGCTCTAGGAACTACTTTGAGTGCATTTGATTTCTTCCTGGCAGGGCTGTGACTCATTAACGGGGCTGGAGCTCCGGACACTTCTGGGGGCTCTGTGGCAACCACTTCCTATTGTGTTCGAAGATAGCTCCTCAGTGGCCTCAGCAGACACTATGTAGCTGGGTACAGAACACGCGCCTTCTGCCCTATTCTTCTGGGCAGAGCCGTGCCGTTTTACAGCACACCCTGATGTCTGTGAGACTACCGGGGTGGAAGCCTGTCACAGTGTGTTTAGCAGTGTGCATCTGCTCCACTCGTGGCTAGGCAGAGTCTTTGGGAGTCAAATGGTACTTAGCCACAATCACCTGAGTTTCAAAATGGAAACTCAGGACCAAGAGCAAAATTTTAATTGCATTCTCTGCAGATTGTGTGCTTCAGCACAGCTGCACCTAGGGGACTGAAATGACATTGCAGAGACCCTTTGTGCTGCTTTTTTGGCCCGTCCCCCCAGGAAGGGAGTATTGCCCTGTTATTTGCCTGGCCCACCCCTAACTGGGGGGAACCCCAGCAGCTAGTTAAGGAGAAGAATAGAAAGGATCCGCTTTAACTCACTTCAGCTTTGTGTGTCTCTGGCCCTCGTCCCATGAGGTTTTTTTGTTTGTTTGGTTGGTTGGTTGGTTTGTTTTTTTGTTTTTTTGTTTTGTTTTGTTTTGTTTTGTTTTTCCCCCACCCGGGGCTGGTATTCCAGTTAGAAACATGCTTAAGGGATACACCACAGTTGTGTTCATCCCCTCAGAACAGATGGCCCTGAGTTTGCCCTGCAGGCTCAAGAGCTGCCAGGCTGGTTCATAGCCTCCTCTAAGCCTTACTATGTGGGGTATTTCTGTGTGACCTGAAGTTTGATTGACAGCCTATGCCCTTTGGGTGATGTGGAGAGCTAGTAACATGAGGACATGTTTTGAGGCTAGAATGTTGTTGTTGTTTTAAAGTTTTAAAGTAAACTTTCCTGGGGTGTGAGAGATGGGGTCTATAACAAGGAAACACAGCTCCTTGCTAAAGATACAGCCCCTAAACTCTTGTTTCCCTGCAAGATAGGTAAGAACGGGCTCCAAGGCGAGAAGCTGGAAGCACAGACCAAGTAGGAGGTGTGGGACTCCGGCTGGCTAAGGGTCTGCGTTTCTCCTTCTTCCCTTGCAGCCCTGGCCCGCCACCGCTACATGAAGCAGGTTCAGGCCCTAGGTCCTCAGATGATGGAAAAACCCCTGTACTGGGGGGCGGACAGGAGCTCCCAAGTTTCATCTTATGCAATGAACCCGCTGCTGCAGCGAGGTAAACTTTGCCAGAAAGTCATGGGACGGGGAGGGCAGAGGGTGAGGGCAGAGGTGCCGTCTGCCAAGAAGCATGCGCACTAACCGGGTGTCTTTCGATGGAGGGTGGGAGGGAGTGCAATCCTGCTTACTAACGTGACATTTTGATGCCCTGGTTCCTAGGAGGGTATTTGGGACCAGCAGTTCAGTGTGCTCCATCCTTGTTTCCATTCAGATCTGTCCTTACAGTCCAGCCTTCCACAGATGCCAATGACCCAGATGGCTGCTCACCCTCCGGTGGCTAATGGTGTCCTGGAATATTTGGAGAAAGAATTGCGGAACCTCAACCCAGCCCAACCTCTGCCTGCGGATCTCAGAGCCAAATCTGGCCACCCTTGCAGCATGCTCTCCTCCCTGGGCTCCGCAGAGGTTGTGGAACGCAGAGTCATCCACCTGCCCCCACTAATCAGAGACCCACCGTCCTCCAGGACCAGCAACCCCTCACACCAGCAGCGGCTCAATGCTGTTTCTTCCAGACACTGCGATCTGAGTGAGCGCCCGAGGCAGCGCCATCACTCCGATTTCCTCCGAGAGCTCCAGGACCAGGGGATGAGACCCTGGGCCCCGGGGAGAGGGGAGCTGGACCCCCATTGGAGTGGGAGACACCACCGCTCTAGGCCCAGCGAGTCATCCATGCCTTGGTCAGACTGGGACAGCCTGAGCGAATGTCCCTCATCCAGTGAGGCTCCTTGGCCCCCCAGACGACCAGAGCCCAGGGAAGGCGCCCAGAGACGTGAGAGACGCAGGCATCGCAGCTACTCGCCTCCTCTACCCTCGGGCCCCAGCTCTTGGAGCTCTGAAGAGGAGAAAGAGTCGCTGCCCAGGAACTGGGGTGCCCAGCGACGTCACCATCACCGCCGCCGCCGCTCACAGTCTCCAAACTGGCCTGAGGAGAAGCCGCCCAGCTACCGCTCACTGGATGTGACTCCAGGCAAGAACAACAGGAAAAAAGGGAATGTGGAGAGGCGCTTGGTGAGCCTGGGGCATCCTGTGGAGGGTCGGGCAGGATCAGAGAGGCTCCTCAGCTGACACAGGCCCAGCAGGGTTTTCCTAGTCCTGCATAACTGTCCCGGCAGGCTGAGGTACTACTTTTTCTTAGAATGAAAGGGCCTAGTCAGTGCAGGGTACAGAAGAGGCCCAGAGCTTGCACTGGATCTTCTCTGCCCCAGCGTGTGTGACTTTAGCCATGTTCTCTGCCCTTGGAGGCAGGTCAGGAGGGCTCTGCTGGTAAGGACAGTAAAGAACTAAGGCTCAGAATGACTAAGCACCCCACCCCCAACCCCGTGGTGGGGAGCTGGTCCTCCGGTCTCAGCTGCAGGACTGGATGTTGACTTGGCAACCTTTTTTCTCACAGGCCCAGTTAGAAACAGGCAAGAGGAGTTGTGAATGTTTAAGTGAGCAGCAACTGTGCTGTGTGAGAGGATGAGGGCTTCCTGGTGTGCCGGGGAAGGCTCATCAGACTAATGAAAACAGACCTGGGCATCCCACTTAATGAGTAAAACTTTAGAGTGCTGTGAACCTTGAAGATGCCAGTCATTATTTAGCACTCTAAAGGGGAAACACTGGAGGATACATGTCTACAGTACCCCTGCCCCTCTCTCCCCCCCTTTCTCATGTAGTGACTAAGTATGCCTCTTCTTTTTAGCAGAAAAAAATATATGATTTTCAAGTTTTTGGCTCAACATCTGAGCCCCACTTTCCTCTAAGTTACTTTTTTTCCCTTTTCTTTATTTCCCTCCAGTTAAAGTATGCAGCCCTTCTAAGCCTTAGAATCTAAGGGAAGGGTACAAGACACGCTCTAGACACTGAGCCAGTCCTGATTCATTTGGTCCTCACAAGGCTCAGAAAGGTTGAAGAACAAGGGCAAAGCACAGAGCAATAGAAAAAGAAGCCCGTGTTTGAACACAGTCCTCTGGTTCTCAAGCCTTTTTGGTAACCCACAGTTTCCTTAGACAGAAGTTGAGATCCATAACACTTTCTAGTGACTACGGCTTCCTAAATTTTCCCGAGCATCAGTACTTTTTTTTTAAAATCATCAAGATGTGCACAAGAAGTCATTCTACTACCATTTTCATTTATAAAGTTGTCTTTGAAAGATTTTGTCTAAAATAATTTTAAAATCCCCCATTGACTGGGGTCTGAGTCTGGTTTCTAGATATATCACTGAATTGCATTAAACCTTCTTTTTATAGTCTGATACTGCCCATAGGCCCAGGACCAAAGCTGAGTTTGCAGATTAGTTCATTTGAAGGGTGTAGCTTGTTGCCTTTATAGCTTTACTGTTATGAAGAGGCTCGGTGATGGCGCCAAGTGCTTCCTGCACAGGTTTCTGAAAGCACTGGAGCTTGACATTTTCAACACTGTGCAGTTAGGCCACTAGATGGTGACTTTTGTCTACGTGTCACTTGTGGTTTCTCTGGTCCTCTCATTAAAAGAACAAAAAGATTCATTAAAATACTTCATCAAATACTCAGAGAAATAGGAGACAAACTAAATGTTTTTAGGCTCACATGGAGCCTTTCAAGGGTAGTGCTTAACAAATACACACAAACTAGTGCTTCTGTGCACACAACTGCCTGCTAATCCAAAATAGGGAAGATGTTCTCTCTGCTCAGAGCCCAGAGAAATACAGACCTTCTGCTGTCTGTGGGAGTACCTGCTCAGCTGACTTAGGGTGAGTGCTCACTCATTAGAAGCCTTGCATGCAGTCAAATTGAAGCAGGAACTTCAAGCTTTCTACTCCAGTGGCTTCAGGCTGAATGATCCTTGTGTTTCTAACCTCCTTTAGACTATCTCTCTTTCCAATCTTGACCTAATAGAATGAGTTCCAAGACACTCTGGCATCTTCAAAACTTGGCCCATATAAATCGATTCTAGAGAGGAGAAAGCCATGGTGTTTGTTTCTGGGCTAACCTGTAGTGAACACCAGGTAATATATATATATATATATAGTATATCCTTAAGTTCTTTATTAATAAAAAATGTCGTATTGGGACCTGCAGTCTTCTACTTTGAGTATCCCTTGATCATGCCAGGTCTCCCTGAACAGAGTCCCTTTGTCTCTTCTCATTGTTGTCTTCTGTTGCAGAGAGCATTTACCCCAGAGTATTCCAATTAGAAACCTTGGCCCTTAACGAGTCCTTTCCTGATCATAAGAAACACATTTTTTGAAGCAGTATGATGCACATGCCTACACAATGTCTTTGGGACTGTTCATTACAGGAAAGGGTGTTCTCATTTCTGAACTCCAGCTGTAGAATTTCAGAAATGTAGCCAAATGACCCCCCCTCCCCAACATGCATGGAGAGGTTTGAGAAACATATCCAATGAGAAAACAACAACAACAGAACTCAAACAGACCCACAAATAACAAGAGATCCTTTGAAGAAAAGCCATTGAGTTTGTTCGGGAAAAGTGTGAAAGATAACTCTAGAGGAACACTGAAGTATGGAGCTAATGAAGGGGGTGGAGAGCAATGGTTCAGAGTGTAACCAGGAACCGAGCTGTCTTCACGGTCAGTAGAGAGGAACTGGGAAGTGGGAAGAGAGCGGGTCCTTTCTTCAGTCCACTGAAGACTGGCATTATTACAAAAACAACAGTGATAGAATGGAGCAAATAAGATTAGAAACTTTGGGAAATCCACAGTGTTGGAGGAAGGCCATTGAGAGGAAAAAGAATGGCCCCGCGAAAGGTCAAGGAAGAAATACAAGCAACCACTACTTAGTGGGTTAGACCAGCTCACCTTGGGAATTGCCTATGTGGGCTATAGATTTGAGCTGAATGTTGTTTTTTGTGTTCTTGTTCCTCAGGAGAGAGAGAGCTCCCATAGTGGACGGAGTGTGGTCATTTAGTCTCCAGGCACCATACTGCTTCTTGGATCATACATGTCCTCAGCATTATCAAGAGTTCCAGCTGCCTTGGGAGGGACACTATACATCTGTGTCTCACAGTTTTGGGTTTAGATTCTAAGAATCAAATAGAAGAGTTTTCAAAACAGGTGTTTGTGGAATTAATAGCAAGCTTTCCCCCTTGTTCATGCCCTCTGTCTATTACATGATCTCTGACTTGTAAGGGCTCCTAGCTAGGATAGGATCCCTCAGGGACACAGTAGCCCAAAGTGGTCCAGTAGGTCATGGTGCTCGGGACCAAGGCAGTCTCATAATGACAACTCAGGAATCTTTAAGAAGAAAGCAAACAGGTTCCAGGAACAGGAAACCTATGGAATATTATGGGCAAATTCCCACGGGAACTCCCTGTCCTTTCTTGAATTTCCTGAGGGTTTTTCCACGTTAAGCATCCCCACCTGTGGTCCTGAGCATTCCTGAGTTTCCAGTCCAAGCAAGCAAGCAAGAAAGGGCAAAAATTCTATAGCTCTGTGCCTTTCACAGGCTGTGCAATGCAATTCTGCAAAACCACAGGGAAGCAGTTGTTCACCAACCATATTCTTGCTTCTTTTTTCTTTCTTCTGGAGCCTTTCCCCTACATTTAATTTATTTTCTTATACATAATAACATAGCAATGCTAAAATCACTTTAAATACTTTCAAGCGCCATCCAGTATAAACAAGAAAATTAATGTAACATTCCAAATAAATAATCTGTTTTTCTACCCTGAGTTTCTACTTCTATTCATTGATTTACTTATCTTCCAGTAAAGCTCAGAGAAGAATCAGGCCACACTGGGTAGTTCCAAAGACTACCTTCTCCAGGACTGCTGAACATTTCGGGGTTTCAATGTCCCAAGCATTAGGATCTAGGTGGGTTTTGCCACATACAGAGTTCCAGGAGGAAAGAGCTGAACCTTTCCTGTGTGTAATACAGATATCACTGTTTCCGATTTTCCATATAGCTCCTTCACAGATACATTTATGATTGATGTGTAGGCTTTCTCTGAGTAGACTGGAAGGAGATGGTTCCAACAATATTGATATTGTACAAGATCAGCAATATCTCTGTATGGTCATGACTTCAATTTAGAGTTAATTGTATCAACACATCCATTTTTCTCCATAATTAAAAGTGAAAAAAAAAACTGGCTAAATTCCTGTGTTTGGCAGAGGTTATTTTCAGGGTTTTTGAAATCTGAACTTAAATTAGGAAACAGAAAAAAAAAAAAAAGGTAATGTAGATGTAAAAATGAGTAGTTTGTGCTACTGTGGTATGGAAAAATACCATACCATAGATCCACTTTTCAGCGTATCTCTTAGCAAAGTGTGTGTGTGTATGTGTGTTAGATTCTTCTTTTATACAATACATCTCAATAATAATTTTCCCTTCCTCCACTCCCCCTCCCACACTCCCCTCCTCCTGGGATCCACTCCCTTTCCATTTTCCCATCAGAAAAAAAGCAGGCCTTCAAGAGACAACAACCACACAGGACAAAACAAAATACATCAAGGCAAGGCAAGGCAAAAAAAAGCAAGCCTTCACACCGAAGCAGGCAAAAGAATCAGAGACACCCTGCTCCCACAGTTAGGAGTCCCACAAAAACACCAAGTTCAACATATACACAAAGGACCTAGTGCAGACCTATGCAGGCCCCACACTTGCTACTTCAGACTCTGTGAGATCATATGATCCCTGCTTAGTTGTTTCAGTGGGCTGTGTTCTCCTGGTGTCCTCTATCCCCTCTGACTTCTAAAATCCTTTATCCCCCTCTTCTACAGAATTACCTGAGCTCTCACGGAAGGGACACAGTAGAGACCTATTTGTACTTTCTCCACATAATGTCTGGCTGTGGTCTCTGGATTTGCTCCTATCTGATACCAGAGGAAGTCTCTCTAATGACAACTGAACACTGTACTGATCTATGAGTACAGCAGAATATCATTAGGAATCATTTCATTAATTTTTTTTTGACCAGTCATGTTTGGTTCTACCCTAGGTCTCTGGGTTAACCAGTCTACAGTTTCTGGCCATCTAAGCAGTGTTAGTTAAGTCAGGCATTGGTTGGCCACCCCTACAAGTTCTGTTGCTACAATTGTCCCAGCTTATCTTTCAGGCAAGACAGAATGTTGGTCAATGGTACTGTGGCTGGGTTACTACCCAGGTTTCTCTTTCCATAGCCTGCAGAGTACCTTCTCAACCCAAAGAGACTGGAAGAATGAAGGCTCCATGCAGGCACCAGATCACCCTCTCCATGAGCTCAACCTCAGCGAGCTGTGTGGATGCTGTCCTTGGCAATGTCCACCCCACCCCCCATACTAGTTAGGGTTTTAGTGCTGAGAACAGATACCATGACCAAGACAACCTTATAAAAACACTTAGTTGGGGCTGGCTTACAGGTTCAGAGATTCAGTTCAGTATCATCAAGGCAGGAACATTACAGTGTCTAGGCAGGCATGGTGCAAGAGGAACTGAGAGTTCTACATCATCTGAAGGCTGCTAGTAGAAGACTGGCTTTCAGGCAGCTAGGGTAAGGGTCTTAAAGTCCACACCCACAGTGACACACCTACTCCAACAAGGCCACACTTCCTAATGCTGCCCACTCCCTGGGCCAAGCACATACAAACCATCACACACACACACACACACACACACACACACACACACATCCTGTCAGGTTTTGGAAAACAAACCTTTTTCCTAGCATAAGCTTGGGTTAAATAGGGTCTCCCCATGGGACCCCCATGGCCAAAAATTCAATTGAATTCAACCAGTCCCACCACTAGACGCCTTACCTACCTATAAGAGAAGGCCAGTTGAGACTTTGTTTCCCCATTACTAGGACTTCTCTAGGATCATCCTCATACATCCCAGGAAGTTTCCACTGCACTAGGTTTCCACCCCCACCCCCAATTCTAGCCATCTCTCCCTGAATTCTCTCCCTGCATTCTTCACCTGATCCCACCTGCTCCTGTCCATATCAGCCCCAGTACACCCATAAAATCCATTCTATTTCCCTTTCTCAGGGAGATACGTGTGTCCCCCCAGACCCTGTTCTTTAGTACCCTCTTTGGGTCTACAGATTAAAGCTTGGCTATCATTTAATTAATGGCTAATAGCCACTTATAAGTAAATAAATACCATATTTGTCTTTCTGGGTTACCTCACTTGGGATGATTTTTTTTTTTTCTAGTTCTAGCCATTTGCCTGCAAATTTCCTCGATTATCCACTAGACTTCATCCCAGAGATACAGAGATGGTTCAATATACGAAAATCGGTAAATGTAATCCACCCCATGAACACAAAGAAAGACGAAAACCTAGATGATCATCCTATTAGATGCAGAAAAAGCCTGTGACAAAATCCAACACTCAGTCATGATAAACATGGTGGAGAAAGTAAGGGTACAAGGGATGGATGCACTTATAATAAAGACAATTCACAGCAAGCCTACAGGCAGCATCAGATTAAACCGATTCCACTAAAATCAGGAACAAGACAAGGCTGTCTAGTCTTTACATATCTATTCAATATTGTCATTGGAGTCTTAGCTAGAGCAATATGGGAACTGAAAGAGATCAAAGGGCTACAAATTGGAAAGGAAGAAGTGAAAGTATCTCTACTCGAAGATGATAGGATATCATATATGTATGTATGTATATGTTAGTGACCCCAAAGCTGGTAAACACCTTTAGTTATGTGGCTGGATACAAAATTAACTCCAAAAAATTACTACCCCTCATGTATACAAGCAATGTATATGACATTGTGTGTCATGGTGTGATTGGGCCAAGATAGATCCTTTCTGTGTATAGTGTATTGTTAGGATTGATTCCTGGGCATTAATTAGTCCACACTATTGAGCAAATTTCCTTCAGATCAACATGAAGATGAACTTTCATAGAATTGATGCTTTTTAAATGTATTAATGATTTTTATAGAATTCCTGATTTGATTAAAATAATTTTAGGAAGTTAGAATAATTAATAGAAAGTTTTAGTTGTCTTGGCAGAAAGATGCGATAACGTTAGGATCAAGCATAGAATGTGGCTCTTTCTCATAGAACAGTAAGTAAAGACAAAATGAGAAGAAGTGCAGTGAGCTCTCTCAAGCACTACAAGCACATAAATTGTACTAGGAAGAAGAATAGGCTTGGAACAAATTAATGATCAAGGATGAGGTTGCAGGTGTGCACTATGATAAAGCAAGGCCATGTAAAACAATTGCTTTGAACCTATAATGAGCTTATAGAATAAAACACTGCTTTGAACTTATAATTAATATTCTGCTGTAACTCCCTCTTGTATAACATTTTATCTATGATGTATTTTTTTTCTTACATAGAGAACTTTTGTTTAAAAAGCTACAAAAAGCTGAAAGCAAAAATAAAATTTCGAGTGTAGCTCTTTTCTGCTTCATCCAGTGTGTGTATGTACGTGAGTGCACCTGACTTTCTCTCTTCCTTTTTCTTTATCTCCAGCTCATGAAGAGTGAATGAGCTCTGATCCTCTGGTGGCTAGTGAGCCCTGAGTTAAAGAGTAAAGAGCCCTTTGGTTAGTGGCACATATGTAGCAGAGGGCTCCCTTTTCTGGCCTCAGTGGGAAAGGATGTGTCTAATCCTGTAGACATGATGGGGGGATGCTGTCCTCTTCGAGACGAAGGGGAAGTGCGGGGGGACAACTCTACAAGGAGGGACCAGAGAGGATGGAAAGAAAGATGAAAGGAAGGAAGGAAGGAAGGAAGGAAGGAAGGAAGGAAGGAAGGAAGAGTAAAGAGCCCTAAGTAGTTAAGTTTCTAATTTAAATCCCCTGCTATCAGCAGTACCAATGGCCAGAAGCCATCAGCTCTGGCCCCAGAGTAGTAAATGAATATTAAATGCCAGAAGGCAACATCTTTTGGTTTAGCCATTTCCGTTGACTCTAAATCCCACCTCAGTTTACCTGGGTGTCAAAGCCAGTCTTTGACACAGAAAAGCAAGTAAAATCTCTCACCCCCGTTAGCAGTCCAGAAAAAATTCAGAAAAAGACACCATGAGGCTGTACCATCTCTCCTGAATTATAAATGTAAATGCTTTTATTAATGAATTGATGGTCTATTGAGTTAATGGTTGAGACAGGGTCTTGCTGTGTAGGCTGGCCTTGTGTTAGAGGTCCTCCTCCTCCTCTTCCTGAATGCTGGGATGACAGGCATGTGGTCATCACGCCCAGTCTCATGTATTTATTGTCTGTTTTTACTTTCCCTTCTGAGAACTGTGTGTTCATTTAACCCTTAATGATTGGACTGTTTGTTCTTTTCATTTTTAACTGTTTGAGTTCTTCACATATTTAATCCTTTGTCAAGAAATAGTTGGCAAACGTTTTTCCCTCATTCTACAGGTTATTTTCATTGATAACTATTGCCTTTACTAGGTAGAAGGGTGTTTGTTTGTTTGTTTGTTTGTTTGTTTGTTTTTCAAGAGAACAAGACTTTATTTAAGTTTGGGGCCTGGGAAGATGAAATGGCTCAGTGGCTAAGAGCACTGGTTGCTCTCCCATAGCACCTTGGTTCAACAGCACCCACATGGCAGGTCACGTTGTCCAGTTCCAGGGGCTCTTCATCTGGATTCAGAAAGCACTGACCTACTACACATACATGAAGGAATGTAATGTCTAGTACAGTAATTGATAGGGATCTGTGAATGGTGCCCACAGGCGTAGGTAGAAGTTTTTAACTTCATATGATTCCATTTGTCAATTCTTGCTAATATGTCCTGAGCTAATATTTTCATTTTGAGGAAGTCCTTGCCTATGTCTTGTAGCTTGCCTATGTTTTTGTCAGGCAATTTAAGGTTCCCTCTTACATTGAGGTCTTTGGACCATTCTGAAATGATTTTCTGCAGCATTTCTATCTTTATTCTCCTACGTGTGGAATATTCAGGATGATAAAGTTGGGAGAGTTAAATAGGGGAGAACACCCAGAGGAAGTTGGAGGCAGAGAATGAAAAGTAGATTTTATCAAAGCAAAATTTATCCATCATGAAGTGGGGAAAGCCAATCTTTCCTTGAACACATGTATTTGACACTTTTGCTGAGAAGTGGTTGACTGTAGCAGTGTGTATTTATGTTAATGGTGCTCTATTTTATTCCACTGTGCCCATGTCTGGTTTTGTGTGCGTTTTTGTTACTATGACTCAGTAGTATCATTTGTGATATTTCCAGTATTGCTTTCTAGTGTGTCCATGGGAATTTCAAAACGCCTTTTCTATTTCTGTGAAAATACCATTGGTATTTTGGTGATTGCCTCTAATCTGCCAACCGCTTTCAGCAATGTGACATTTTTAAACTATATCGACTTTCCTGACCCATGAACATGGGACATCTTTCCAGTTTTTAGTGTCTTCAGTATTCTCTGTTTTATGATTTTCATTGTTGAGATCTTTCACCTTCTTGGTTATCGTGTGTGTGTGTGTGTGTGTGTGTGTGTGTGTGTGTGTGTGTGTGTTGGGGCACAGTGCATGTAGAGACTATAGGAGAATCACCTATATCTATCTTTTTTTTTTACCTTATTCCTTTAATACAGTCTCTCACTGCACTGGAAGCTGACAATTTTAGCTATGCTAGTTGGTCAGTGAGGTACTGAGATCCTCTTGTGTTTGCCCCACAGTGCTGGGGTTACAGGCATGCATAACCATGTCTGGCTTTTATGTGGGTGCTGGGGATTCAAACCCAGGTCTTCATGCTTGTAGAGCAACACTCTTACCCACTGAGCCATTTTCTCAACTGTGATGGCTATTCCTTGTTGTCAACTCGACTACATCCACAATGAACTACAATAGAAAAATAAAGGGCATGCCTGTGATCCAGCTCTTAAGGCTGGAAGACACAGGCTTCTAACCCGGATCTTGATGTGGAGATCTTGAGGCATAGTGGCCATGAAAAGCTTAGGCCCAGACAAAATAGTACACACCTTTAATCCCAGGAGACCGATGCAAGCAGATCTCTGAGTTCAAGGTCAGCATGGAACAAATCAGGTTCCAAATCCAGTCATGGTAGTACACACCTTTAATCTGGGCCACACCATTTGCTAGAGGCCTACATAAGGACAGGAAGAAGGAAGATTCACTTTTCTTACTCACACTGCATTTACTTGCCAGCACATCTGTTGTAACCTACTTCTTCAGGTTTCAGCTTATACAGAAGCCCAGCTGAAACACCTAGCCTCATGGGACTGAGCAATGACTAGATTCTAGAACTTTCCATCCACAGCTACCCACTGTTGGGTTAGTTGGATTGCAGACTGTAAGTCATTACAATAAATTCCCTTAATATGCAGAGACTTTCCATAAGTTCTTTGACTCTAGAGCACCCTCACTAATATACTAACCCTGTTTTAAATTTTTTTAATTTTCTCCTGATTTCAATAAAGATTTTAAATGTATTTTAAATGTATTTAGAAGTATTATCTCTGCACATGCATAATGAGAGTAATAGACATCTCTTTTTAAGATGTACTTGTGAAGATACTATTTTTAGTATTTTTGTTTTGGTGTGTGTGTGTGTGTGTGTGTGTTGTATGTTATGTGTGTTATGTATGTGGTACAAGCATAGTAACATGGGTGTGTGTACACACATGCATTTTAAGGCCAGAGGGGGATAGCTGCTGTCTTCTATCACTCATTTCCATATTACTTTGAGACAGAGTATCTCAGAAGCTCACCATTTTGCCTAGGCTGGGTAGCCAATGAGGTCTCAAGATTCACCTGCTCTACTACATACTGGGTTCACAAGCACACATGGCCATGCCTGAGTTTCTACATTAGTACCAGGGATTTGAACTCAAGGCCCCATGCTTGCATAGAAATTGAACCCTGGTCCTCTTTTAAAATAACAGGCACTCCTGAGGCTGGAGAGATGGTTCTCGAGCACTGACCGTGCTCAGTGGTTAAGAGCCCACACTGCTCTTCATGGGACTCAGACTTAGTTTCCAGCACCCACATGGTGGCCCACAACCGTCTCTAACTCCAATTTCAGGGATTCTGACTCCCTCTTTTGGCCTCTGTGACTACTTGGCATGCATACTATATACATATAAATGCAGGCAAAATAGAAATAAACAAATCTTTAAAAAACCAAGACCACCACCAAGCACTCTTAATTAATGAGACATCTTTCCAATTCTTACCAAAAATTTTTTTTCCATTCAGGCACTATGTTGCAATTATTTTTTATCTGACAATAGGATCTAGGAACTATAGATTTATGAGCTATCTGTATGAAGAAAGCTGTATTTACTAGCTAATTCAGGTAAAGATAATGTTTCTAGAATGTGAAACCTGATCATAACTTACTTGGTATTTCTCTGCTTACTTTCCTTCCACTAAACATGAAAAAATTAAGACTCTTATGCTGTCAAACTGCCAAATGGCTTATTGTGAATGTAAACCCATATGCTTGCCAAGTGTTGTGAAATATGCTTAACATAATTAACTCATGTCTTGAAGTGCCCGAGCTTAAAGGGAGGTCTATGAGCTTTGTCCTCCATGAAATTCCACAAACTAATTGTAGGGTTTTGTTTTGTTTCCCTATAGAATTATTTTTAAAAAAAACCAAAAAACAAAAAACCCAAACCCAAACAAGCAAACAGGAAGCTTTTTATTTTTAAGGTGTCGATCAGAATTCTTTGTTTCCTTCCTACAGAAGTTGAAGAAGAGCCTTGGTTAAACACAGTCATTTTGTGTCATTCTCTCTGTCTCTGTCTCTCTGTCTCCCTGTCTCCCCCTTTCTCATCCTCCCAGCTAAGCTCCCTCTTCATTTTCTTCTTTTTCCTCTTCCTTATCCATTCATTCATCTGTGTTCTCTGTTGACCACCTTGTTTCTTTTTTTTTTTCCTCTCATTTCAGCACATGGTTCTAATTTCAGTCCCCTGTAACTTCTGCTTCTACACATGTTACCATTGTGCCAACACGTGCCCCACCCCCAAACAGTTTAATATCTCACAACATATGATTGATTCTCTTTACTGTGTCTTAATTCTAAATTACTGAAAGACTGATAAGTCTATTTGGGTTAATGTCAACCTGTAGTTGAATCTTCAAGAAAGGCAGGAGTAACTTGCTAACTAGAGTTCCTGTCTTTTGAGTTATGGATTGTGATGGTTTGTATATGCTTGGCAAAGGGAGTGGCCTATTAGAAAGTACGGCCCTGTTGGAGTAGGTGTGCCTCTGTGGGTGTGGGCTGTAAGACCCTTATCCTAGCTGTCTGGAAGTCAGTATTTTGCTAGCAGCCTTCAAATGAAGATGTATAACTCTCAGCTCCTCCTGCACCACACCTGCCTGGATGCTGCCATGTTCCTGCCTTGATGATAATGGACAGAACGTCTGAACCTGTAAGCCAGCCCCAATTAAATGTTGTCTTTATAAGAGTTGCCTTGGTCATGATGTCTGTTCACAGCAATAAAACCCTAAATAAGACATGGATGGAGAGTCTTTGTAAGAGAAATACTTGAATAAGAAGTATCCTATGAAGAATGTAAAAGAAACACAAGATATGGTCTTTGTCATTAGGGAATGTAACACCACATGCTCAGAGCCTTCTGTGCCTCAGTGGTCTACCTCTGGCTGCTTTTTGAGTGCCTGTAAACAGTCTGGTGATTATAGGTAGTATTGTCCCAGACTAGGCTTACAACAACAAAGCCCTAGTTTATAAAGAACTCAATTTTCTTGTCTACTTATTGTATATAATGTAGTAGATTATATTTATGGAGCTTTTGCAATATCTCCAATGACTGGCCCTATTTTATTGTCTTGATAACTTTTATTAAAGGAGTTATTATCACTCTTTGATCCTAGGCTCAAAGAAATTAAGAGTATGTGTATAGAAACCATAGTAGTAGATAGCAGAAGAGAAATTCAAGTGACTGAATGAAAGCGTCGTGCCACTGAGGACCCAGGTGGAGCTGCTGGTGTGGGGCGGCTCACTAAGGAGTTGTCAGCAAGGTGGCAGTGTACCCTGCAGACATGGCTTACCACAAGATCCCATGACAGTGGCTGACCTGTCCAAGGTGTGGCCAGCAGGTGGCAGAAAGATTCTTACCTCTGACAATGATGCTGGGGCCAAGATATGATGGTCAAGCTGCTGAAGAAAACCAGTTCCACCCCAGTATACTCAAAAATTATCTAAAGAGTCTGAAGGTTAAAGTGAGCTTGTTGGTGCATCTGACAAATACTTCAAGGTTCTCAGACAGAAATGACATAGAAAAAGAAGGAATCAAATATATGAAACTTCAATGAAAAAGACATGGTGAATGACCTAAAACTGAGAATATTGACACATTCATTCACCTGTGCGAGAGGTTTAATGAAAGAAGCCCATCTGAACTTAGAGGCATTCACTGTACCCATGGCTTCAACCATACTGGTCTCCTTATATGTGCCTTCTTGGTGGAGAAAATGAATTGGAGCATTGAAGCAGCAGTTGCTACGTTTGCCCAAGCCAGACCACCAGGAATCTATAAGAGTGATTATTCGAAGGAACTTTTCCATCACTACGGACATATAGAAGAAACACCAGTACCACCTGTATTGCCAGACTGGTGTTTTGAGGATGATGATGAAGAAGATGAGGATGAAGATGAAAAAGGACTCAGAACCAGGGTCAAGTGCTTCCTTTGGTAAAAGGAGAAAAGAATGGTTAAAACTGGTAGCTATTTTCTTGGAAGGCATAACAACCGTTAAAGGCGTAACTCGAGTAACAATTCAACCAAAGTTAGGAGAGGTACAGCAAAAATGTCATCAGTTCTGTGGCTGGAAAGGGTCTGGGTTCGCTGGAGCACAGCCTGTCTCCATGGACAAGCAAAATATTAGACTTTTAGAGCTGAAGCCATATAAAGTAAACTGGAAAGCAGACGGTACTTGTTGCGTGATGTTGATTGATGGCCCCAAGGATGTTTTTATAATTGACAGAGATAAATCAGTTTTTCATGTTTCAAATCTGGAGTTTCCATTTCTCAAAGATCTCCAAAATGCATTTATATATACCATTTTTTGATGGAGAAATGGTCATTGGCAAAGTAAACAGACAGGCCATTCTAAGATATTTGATATATGACATAGTTAAGTTCAATGCACAACCAGTTGGAGACTGTGATTTTAATATTTGTCTCCAGTGTACTGAATGTGAAATTATAAATCCACAACATGAAAAAGTGAAGACTGGGCTCATTGACAAAACACGGGAACTATTTAGTGTCAGACCTAAACTATTTTTTTTTTGACATCAGTATTTCAAAGCTTCTGGAAGGAAGTTTTGCCAAAGAAGTCAGCCATGAAATGGATGGACTTATTTTTCAACCTATTGGAAAATACACACCCAGTCGATGTGATGACATTTTGAAATGGGAACCTCCCAGTCTAAACTCTGTAGGTTTTCCACTGAAGATAACGAGAACCAGAGGAGAAGGGTTGTTTCCCTGGAATGTTGGTCTTCTCTATGTTAGAGATTATGAAAGACCTTTTGCACAAATCAAGATGATAAAAGAACTAATAAGATGCACATATTCTAGAATGCACATTTGAGAGCAACAGCTGGGTCTTCATGAGACAGAGAATAGACAAGAGTTTCCCAAATGCCTACAACACAGCCATGGCTGTGTGCAATACCATCTCCAACCCTCTCACCAAGGAGATGCTGTTTGAGTTCATTGACAGATGTGCAGCAGCTGCCCAGCAACAGAAGAGAAAGTATCCTCTGGACCCTGACATGGAGCTAATAGCACACCCACCACCCAAAAGACTGCACCGGCCAACCTAGTCTCTGCCTCTGACCTCATGCGTAAGAAGAAAGACGTACAGGAACAAGCTGTACCCTGAGAGGCTCAACCAGCAGCTGACTCAGACAGATACAGACACCCACAGCCAAACAGTAGATGGAGCTTAGGGATTCTTACAGAAGAATAGGAGGAAGAATTGAGGTCCTGAAGGAATAGGAACTCCACAGGAAGAGCAACAGAGTCTTGGGGCTCTCAGAGTCTGAACCACCAACTAACGATCATACACAGGCTGCACCTAGGCCACCTGTGCCCCTCAGTCTTCATGTGAGTCCCAAACAACTGGACCGGCTGTCCCAAAAGCTGTTGCCTGTATGTAAGATATGTTCTTCTAGCTGGGCTGTCCTGTCTGGCCTCAGTGGGAGAGAAAGCACCTCGACCCAAAGTGCAGGGTCGGGGGATACCCGGGAGGTCCCCACCCACACAGAGGAGAAGAGGAGCGGGCAAGGATTGTGGGAAGGGGCAGTGAGCAGGATGTAAAGTGAACAAGTAAAAATAAATAAATAAAATTAGATAAAAAAAAAAAAAGAAATCCAAGAGTCTGTTACTCTAAAGTCTATGTTCTTGCCAGTAATGAAACAAAGCTGCCATCTGAACAGAGTAAGAATGAGCTTAGCTTTAGTTCAGATTAAGGGCCTCCTTTGCCATAGGATGGCATCTGAGCTGAAGATGTCAGCTATGGTAAAGGTGGGTTTAGCTAACTGGCTTTGTTTGTTTGTTTGAGTTCAGCTTAGGAACCTGGCTACATGCTCTTACTCAGGCTAAACATTGCAACCTAAGTCTATGTACCTTTGTACAGGTCTCATAGTTTCTCAGGGACCACAGAAGACCTAACAAGTCCTCCTCTGTTGCCATACCAATTCTTTCTGTCACCTCCCAAAGAGCCCTCTACCCTAATCTTTGGAAAAACTAAAAGGATCAACAAGACAGAACAAAAATTGTGTTTGACTTTTTAGCAAGTGTATTGGGTACAAAAAAGGGAGGTAGTTCTTCTAGTGGCAGGTTGCAATCACATGAAAGACATCTGTGACCTAGATAGGTATGAAGACATCTCTCTATACATACCAGCAAGACATAAAGAGATGCTGTGGCAATATATATATTTAGAAAGAAGATTTATTAAAATAACTTTCAGGCTATGGTCCAGCTAGTTCAACAATGGCTCTTTATCGGTGGAAGATCCAAGGATCCCCAGTATGTTATTCAGTCCATGAGGCTGGATATCTCTGCTGGTCCTCAGTATATGTCAGAATCTCGAAGAAGTAGGCTTTAATGCCAACGAAGGAATAGGTTTGCCAACAAAGAACAGAGAAGGCAAAGAGGGAAAACTTCCTTCTTCCATGCCTTTATATAAATTGCCACCTGAAGGTGTGGCCCAGATTAAAGGTGGATCTTCTCACCTCAAAAGATCCCTCTTAAAAGTGGGTCTCTCCACTTCAAATGATTTAATTAAGAGGGAAAAAAAATCCCTTACAGGTATACCCAGCTGCTTGGGTTTTAGATAATTCCAGATGTAGTCAAGTTGACAACCAAGAATAGCCATCACACAGTGTCCAGGTATTCCATCTCCTTGTAGCTAAAGCAAAGCAAAGCAAAACAAACCTGACCATAATACTATAAACACAGGTAGATCTCTGGACAGGAAGAAGATGAGTTTGAGGCTGCTTGGGGATCTTGGAATTAGTGCATGATGGTAAATTCCCTAGAGTTTCCCTTTTGACTCCTCCGTATACCACACTGGGTGTTAGTTGCAGTGTTCTTTACAACTGGAAACCACCAACACAAGCAGCCACCAACGTTCTCCACACATTCTTGTTTTTGTTTTTCCTTTGTATTTGTTCTCAGGCACACTGATGTTGCAAAGAAGAAATAGCTTCATCCTTTCAGACATTTATCAGGTGACTTTAGAGCAGTTCATCTGTGACTAGAAAATCCTCACTACTCATGTTCTCCAATATGATATTCAGCACCTATGAATAGTTAGTTTTCAAATCTAGCTTGCAAGAAAATACACTGTTCTTTGCCTAGTGTGAGTCCTGGACTCAATTCCCTTGCATGCCTTTAAATAATTCTTTTCACGTGTTAGGTAGTTTCCTTACATGAACACACCTAGTATCCTTTGGAACACCCAGCTGGGACCTCATGCAGATCTGTAGGATGCTGGCTGTCATTATGCTGCACTCTTCACGCTGGTGCTCTGGCCTATGAATTCCAGCTGCCCTGGTCTTTGTGAAGTTCTTATTTCAGTGCATCCAGTGGGCTAATTAAGTTCTCCCTACTTATCTGTAAAGGCAGTAAATCCAAGAAGTTTTATGGCTTGTTTCTTTCACTCCTCACCTCAGGGATTACTGACCCGGTTGTCAGGAACCCAGTGACTTTAAGCTTAGATTCAGTCTAGTTGGTCTGTTTGAGGCAAGATGGTAAATCCCACTCCTGTTCTTTTATCTCGGCCAGAAGCCAAAGGCTCTGCTTACATTTGGAAATGTGTTCTGAAAGCTGATATGTGTGTATTAATCAATGACCCTGCAATAGGAGTGTTGGCCATTAAAGCTATTTCAAAATAAACCCCAGTGTGGACAGAAAAAAAAAAAACCTAGGGAAAGACATAAGGAAATGTGTGAAAGGGGATTGTGAAAAATTGTGAAGCTTATATTGTAAGATATCAAATCCGCTAAGCACATGAAGGAATTTGCTATGTTTTCTGAGCAAGCTCACCATAATGGTGTTAGTTTTCTTGAGAAATGGTCTATACTTTAATGTATGTCCATATTTAGCTGATGCATTTTTTGACATTTTGATTGGTTTAAATTTTTCTTTACATGTTGATATTAATTCTGTGTGACCTCAGTTTTAAAAGTATGTTTATGTGGTCTCTGGAAATGTACTCTCTATATACAATTTGTCCTGGTTGTGTCTCTACCCTTGTAACTCTTTCAACTTCCTTTCTATTTAGACTCTGAAAATGTACTATATGTATACAGTATATCTGCATTATATCTCTACCCCTTTAACTCTTGCAATTTTCCTGGGAGTTCCCAGCACACATTCTTCCTAACTTCATGTCCTGTTTGTTTGTGTCTACTGTTAACCCATTGAGTCAATTTCTGCTGCCCTTATGGACAAGGGTGTGAGGTTTGACTATGCACAGATCTCAGCTGCTGCACTCTAGCATATTTAGAGTCAGATATCTCTTTGTTGTAGAGAAAGGGGCTGTCCTTTCCATCTAGAATTATAAAAAGCATCCCATGCCTCTACCCAGTAGACACCCAAAGCAATTGTGATAAATAAGTTAACTTCAATAAATAACATGGTAACAACATGTCTTGGACCTTGCAGAATCATTCTGTTGAGAATGGTTGTTGCAGACAGCATGCTCCCCCATCACACACAGCAGCTCCATCAGCCCAAGAACTTTCTCGTGCTTCTCTGTTATAGTCAGCAGATCCTCTGTCTCAGAAGCCTAGCAACCAATGATGTGTTTCTCAGCCTTATAGTTGTGCCTTTTCTGCAGTCAGAGAAGTAAGCAGCATTTGGCCTTTAGATATGGCTTCTTTCACTAACCAGAGTACAGGTCTCTCTGTGAAACCAGTTCAGTTCATTGCACCACCTCCTCCTCTTCCTCCTCCTCCTCCTCCTCCTCCTCCTCCTCTTCTTCTTCTTCTTCTTCTTCTTCTTCTTCCTTTTCCTCCTCCTCCTCCTCCTCCTCCTCCTCCTCCTCCTCCATCTCCTCCTCCTCCTCCATCTCCTTCCCCTTCTTCCTTCTCTTCCTCTCAGTAACTGAATTGAATTTCTACTTTTATCTATTAGATGCTTTAATAGATCTGTAGTGGTCTCTAACTATGAGATCAAGGATCCATTTAGTTAATTTTCCCATTTTCACTTGTATGCACTGTTTACATTAAAGAGAGTAACAAGAAGGCCACAAAAGGATATGTTGACTATGAATCTATTTAAAATATAAAATTAAATAATATATTGTTTTGCATGCAAATACCTTATTGTGGTTTTAAGTTTCCATTTGTCATAGTGACTAATAATACTAAATGTCTTTGTTATGTGCTTATTTGCCATCTGTATATTCTGCTTTAGAAATGTTTCTTCATTTTTTTCCTTATTTCTAGTTCATTTACTTTAACAGTGTCAAGTTTAGAGGGTTCTTAATATATTATAGATATTAGCCCTTTACTGGAACTGTAGTTTGCAATTTTTGTTTTGTTGTTTGGCTTGTCTATAATTTGTCTTTTATTAAATTTCTCATGAGTTTTCCAAAAAAACTTTTGATGAAGCTTAATTTTTCCACTTTCCTTTTATAAATCATGCATGTGCACTCTAAAAACTATGGGACTAAGCCTATATCCTGAACATTTTCCTTTAATTATTTTTTCATGAAATTGTATAATTTATTAATTATATACACACACCTATGAATTCTGAGTTAATTTCTGTACCATGTATAAATTTAAAGACATCTTTGTTGTTGAGTTTGATTGTTTGGTCATTTTTGAGAAGGGTTAGATATTTGTTTGATGTCTACTGAGCTGTTTCCATTTATCTTTCAAACTTCAGTGAGATAACACAAAACTGGAGAATGTTGGTGAACAAACTAAGAAGCTCTATAGGTGAAATCTAATGGAGTTGGCTTCAGCCTCTTAGTCTGGAGAGGCTTTTAAAGGTCTATTTGAGGGGCTGCAGAAATGGCTCTGTGGTTAAGAACACTGTCTGCTCTTCTGTTATTCTGATCCAAGTTTGACCCCCAGCACTCACTTGGTGGCTCACAATAGCTTATAATCCCATTTCCAGGGGCATCCTCTGGCTTCCGACAGTACCAGGAACACCTGTGGTATGCAGACTCATGCATAGGCAAAACTCTTATGTGCATCCAATTCAATGTAAAAATCTATCTGAGATTTCTTAGCAAAGGTTCCAGAAGAGCTGGCATTAACTTTGAGTCACTCTGGTCTTCTATATCAATATCATGCTATAATTCTCCAAATGAGCCTTGCAGTTTCCTCCTCCTCTTCTGATTTGAAACCATGGAAAACTAAAAACTGCCTGCTGAATGTCTCTGAGGTGAAAGTTTTCCCTAATGGAAGAGTTGCAGCTCTGAGGAGAAAGATTTCCCCAAAGAAGGAGTTGCAGCTCTAGGGAGAAAGATTTCCCCAAGGCGGGATGGGGGGAGGGAGGTGTTGCAGCTCTGAGGGGAAAGGTATTGCAAACCTCACACAAGAGCTTTATTGAGAAAAGCACAGGGTAGTGCTCTCTGCTGATAAGCAGTAGGAAAATAAGCAGAAGGCAGGCTTATACGTGGTTTCTGGGTGGTGGGCGTAGGGGGTGAGGGGTGTCCAGGATAGGTATTGGTGGGATTTTAAGTTAAGCCTAGGGAATTTCAAGCTCAGAGATTGGTGGGGTTTGGTGAGTTTCAAACCCAGAAATGGGCTCGGACACTTTACCCTACACAGAATCCCTGAAAACCAAAGACTTACAACTTTTGCCTGTCTTTCATTGCTTGTGTTAGTGTTTTATTTGGGGGGCATATGTTTTGAGACAAGGGTTCTCTGTTATGTAGATCAGGCTGGCCTAGAACTCCCAGAAATCCACCAGCCTAGGCCTCCCAAGTGCTGGGATTAAAGGTGTGTACCCCAACACTCAGCCTTGTGCTAGTTAAAAGTGTCTCTTAGTAAGTAGCCATGTCCTAGAACCATCTAGAGACTTACGTTTGAAATGTGCTAATCACTTCTAGGATGAGACATAGTCTCAGGACTGGTTCAGTAAAATACAGGACAATCTACCCGTGTGGCTATAAATACATGAAAATTTCTAAAACTAAACATATTTTAAGGATGGCTAATGGACTCGAATTTGCAGCATAATAATTATTTCCAGTTAAATGCCCATGGTGGGGGGGAGAAACAAGAAGAACTTTTTAGGTTGTTAGGGTAACCCAGCAGGTAAAGGCACTTGCAACCTAAGTTGGATCCCCAGAGCCCACAAGGTAGAAGAGGTGAATGGAGTTCTGCAAGTTGTCCTCTCACCTTTGTATGCTGTGGCATACTTGCCCTTCCCCACCCCCAAACAAATTAACAAATGTTTTAAAAAAAAAAAAAAAAGTAAATCTCCTTGGTTTGCCTTATTCCTCTCAAAGCAGAAGATAAATTATCACGTCTCCCCCACCTCACCCGATAGGAATAAGAGAGGGTGATTGCTAAGGCCAACTGTAGGCCACCCTTAACCTTGATGTGAGCACCAGAGGACTGTTGAACAAGCTTTCCTAACTGGCTCTCGCTGTATTTGCCTTCCCACAATGTGCGGCTTACAGGAGAAGCAAAGCCCCTTTCTTGTTCTGGCTTTGTTTATCCAAGGGGACACTGGGTAAACATGGATCTCAGTCATCGCCTCTGAGATCCACCCATGTCTTTGGCACCAGCACGCATACCTGAGCCAGGTTTGACTTCCACCTCCGTGCTAGTGTGCGAAAGCTAATGATTGCTGAAAGAAACCATGTAGACAAGGTGAACTTGATAGAGTTTAGCTGAGCAAGGAACAATTCACAAACTGGGTAGCTCTCGGAAGAAGTCCAGAGATTCGAGAGTTCAAGGTATGGGCAGGTGGCATTTATGGCTAGACTAGGGGAAGTGAGGTACAGAGAATTGGCATTTTTTTTCTGTTTGCACGTGGTCTGATCAATTGGCTGACTGTGATTTGTGAAGTTCGGTCAAGAGTCAGCAATTTGTCACATAAGTATAGCCCCAAAATTAGGCTTTAAGTTAATTTACATGCCAAGTTAGGTTACATTTCCTTACAGCAGGATTCAGGTACAAAAGTATCTTTAGACCAAAGTCAGTTTCTTGCAAACTTCTTCAAAAGACAGTGTCTAATGAGAAGACAAAGTATGGAAAGGAAGGAAATTTGAAAAAAGAATTTTTGATAAAGGGTATGTATCCAACTTGTACCAAGAGCAGTTTAAAATCAGTAAGAAGAAAACAATGACCCAGTTTAAAAATAGATAAAAGAGGTATATATACAGTAAATTTTCCAAAGAAGACATCCAGTCATAAAATGAGATGTACATCTCACGATCAACATTATATGCCATTAAGGAATTGCAGATAAAAAATGAGATATCAGCAGACATCAATAAATTCAAAACACTAGGGACACCAAATGCTAATGAGACTCTGTTTTTTCCTTTCTGCCTTCCTGTGGGTTATAGGTACATCTTTTTAAGAATTCCACTTTGATGTTTCCAGTAGATCTCCCTGAATAGGTTTTCTAAAGAGATTTATTTATATTTTATGTGTATGTATATTTATCTTTATGTTGTATGCATACCATTTACAAGCCAGGTGCCCAAGAAAGCCAGAATGGGGCATCAGATCCCCCGAAACTGAATTCATACTGTGAGCTACCATGTGAGTACTGAAAACTGAACCCAGACCCTCTGCAAGAGCAGCCTTCTCATCAGCCCCTCAATCTAGTTTTTCAGGGGTTGTTGTAGGTATTGAGTTATACACATCGTTGTGATTTCTGTAGTATAGAATCTGGTGATGTAATATTATAAAAACATCTCTCTCATGTTCTAAGAAATGAGAACTTTTGCTGAACCTCATAGCCAGAGATAATAAAACACCCTGATGTCACTTAAGACTTAAGACTACTATGTACTCAAACTATTTGTCTGACTGCCTATAACATTGTAACAACCAGTCTTAACTTGGCTTGGATTTACTTATTTGCCCATACAACCAATTTTAACAGCCTAAGCTACAATCTTAAGTTATGTAGTCTTCCATGCCCCTGCCCTGGACAACAGATGTATCATTTGCTGAAAGCAGAAAATACAGAAGTTGAAAGTAACTTCCTAAAATCTACTATAAAGATTAAAAGCAAATATTTGTGGATATTGGCTGATAGACAATGATGTTTGTTGTCTGGGTCAGTTGCAATCAGTTGGAGACATTAACTTAACCCCTTGTAAAAAACTGTTATTCTGCCAAGTATCCCATGTGATGCTTTCTATGCTGTTCAGTTAATAGAGAGAAGCCTTTTGTGAGGGAGATACAGACATCACTCACATACACAAACACATACAACAGACAGACACCACTTACCCACACAGATCATGCAACAGACAGACATCACTTACACACACAGATCATGCAACAGACAGACACTCATAGGGATAGACACACACAGACACAGAGACAAACATTCGTAAGGCAGCCTTCAAGTAGACACAGATTCGGATGCATGCAACAGACAGAGGATGGGAGGCACATCATGAAAGAAAATCTGGACTTGCCCTTGGTTACACTCCAAAGGGAAGGGCTTTTATTCATTTACTTAGTGGGCACTTGATGCCCTACTGGTAACTTGGAATTAATCAGTAATGCATTCCAATTGGTGAGTATAATATATAAATTTTACTTTAAAAATTCAAATGGAATGTTACTGTACCTTTAGAAATGGATGACAGCTCATGAAACTTCAGTGGAGAGATCTGGAGTGCCCCATGATTTATGACCTGGCTTCAAGGTCAAGGTCATTGCAATTTATTTTTCCCATAGGAGATGCTGTAAGGATTGTAGACAGGTGGGTCTACTACTAAGCATTTTGCACTGGGAAGGCTAGGTACTAATTGAGTATAGCACCCCCATGGGCATACCCAGATAATCCTTAACTGTAGAAGGCTCTAGACTGCCAGGGTAGTGAGGAAACATTTGGGGCTTTGGGAAATGACTATTTACTAATGAGAGCAGAAGAAATCCAGAAGGTGCCACAGCAAACATGATGGTCCAAGCCCCAAGACTAAGAACTATTATCAGAGGTAAGGTGTTTAGCATAAATTCTAAATCTCAGCGATTGCCCAGATAGTCTCTTAGACTGACAGCTCCATCTTCCTCCTACCTTCTCATCCTCCTTCCTTCCACATTGCTCCTCACTCCTCCAGTTCTCTCTGTTTTAGTTCATTGGATCATCCCAAAGCAAATGTCTACCATATTGATACAAAGCTTTTTATCTATCTAAACTTTTAATCACTGGTGAGACTACACTATGGTTTCCAAAATTTATTCGTGTCTTCTGACCTATCAGTGCCTATTTTTATGCTCTTGGCTAAAAAGGGTTACTAAACTATTCTATTTTTCTTAAGTCCAAACAACTAAGTAAGTATATTCAAACAACTTGATAGCCATGTGGGGAAAAAATACATATAAACTGAAAGGCAAAATAGTATTTTCATTTAGTTCTTAAATAACAACAGTTAGTTACTATGCGATGCATGTATTTGTTGAGTGTGGAACAAATTCTCTAACTCTAGAAGTAGGTCAGACAACGCCATCTTTGTTTTCTCTCCTGCATAAAGTTTGTCTTTCCTTTTTTTAAAACCATAGCAAGCAATAAAACAACAGTTCTGAAATGGTAAAGTCGCTGATAGGAATATAGCCTTACTCAGTGTTAAAACTGTGACCTCTCTTGAGATAGTGGTTTATATAATACCCAAGTGCTTTTGTTCCTTTTGAAGATTCAAAATGTGCCTGGTACTATGACTTTGTCACAGTGCCCTCTTAGTTTCTTGGTACACATTTTGGAGAAGTACTGAATGAATTAAACAGTAATTACTAATAGTTGGAATCAGATATAGACTAAAAAGTCATAGGTCAGTGAACCAATTTGCATCTCACTGTGTTTACTTTGGGTGACACAAAACAAATGGTCTCTTGAGTTGACTGTCAGTGATTCACGGGCTCTAGGAGTTTATGTAATGGGTTCAATGTAGACTTTCAAGAGAAATAAGAACACTTCTGCACAACAATAGCCCTTACCTAAGGCAGCACCAGTGGTGTTCTCTGCTGCAGCTGAACTAAGAGGAATTCAGGGAGTGTCCGGACGATAGAAGAATGTCACATGACCCAAATCAACGGCATATGAAGAGGCTGGCTGGTTGAGCAGTCTCCAGAGTTTGAAAGTAGGGTGTTTTTAAACAAGGGCTGGAATATTCTAGAAATTCAGATACTGTTCTGGTGGAAGCCACAGTTTCAGGTTACTGTCCTGCTAACTGAAGGAGCAGCAATGGCCTCCACTCCCCAGAGACAGCCTTGGGCTCTTGGTGAGCCTTTGACACGGGTCAGTTTTTACAAGCACACAAAGATAGGCATATGTACTAAGACTGGAAACCTTTGTAGCTTCTGATGGACACATTTTGTTTCTATACCAAAGAGAAATCCTCCTGAGTATTTGTTGGTCAACTTACAAAACTGCATGTGCCTTTACATTTCTCCACGGCCCTCAACAAGTTTATTATCCAACTTGAAAAGCAAACCACATATAGTTTACACACATGCCATCTATAAATCAAGGGATGTTGATACACACTCCAAAGTGGTACGAGAGGTGGCTAGACTACTTCAGAAAGAAGATGAATAACTAAGGAAGTTCAGGAAAGAACAGTGTAGACCATGAAAGTCAGGAAAAACAATGAGGTTCGTGGCAAGTATTGCATAGTATTTTGAGGAAATGATAAGTAGTTATTGTAGCTGTTTGGATGATGCTGGAGGATGTAGAAGTTAAAAATAGAAAGTTGAACATAAGGAGGATGCTGCACTTCCCTGTCCTCCATGGGGCCTTTTGTTATTTATTTTTTTTCTGCTGAGTTTGTACAAAGCCTCAAAGTCCCTCTCAACAGAGTTCTCTAAGAAGCCACTATGAAGCAGCTGGGACCAAGGTGTTTTTTTTTTTTTTTTTTAAAGATTTATTTATTTATTATATGTAAGTACACTGTAGCTGTCTTCAGACACACCAAAGAGGGTGTCAGATCTCATTACGGATGGTTGTGAGCCACCATGTGGTTGCTGGATTTGAACTCAGGACCTTTGGAAGAGCAGTCAGTGCTCTTATCCACTGAGTCATCTCGCCAGCCCGGGACCAAGGTTTGAGATGGAGCAATTCACCATTCCCTGTCTGGCCTAACACTCTTTGCTCACATGATTTTTGCTGTTGTTTGTTGCATGAACATTTTTAAAGATAGAGTTTTGTAGCACTAAGTGATCTATGAAGTTGATTTTGATTTGAGTGTTCTGATTTTGACTTGAGTGTTCCGCTTTGGAGAGTCTAACGTATTAGTATACTTTATTCAATAGGAAACTGGGGGCTTGGGAGATGTTTCAGTGGTCAAGCATGTATAGTGGGCAAGCATGAGGATCTGAGTTCAAATACACAGAACCCATGTTAAAAAGCCAACCATAGCTATGTGCGTTTGACGCTGATGATGTGGGGGCGGTGACAGACATAGGAGGCTTGCTGCACTTACTGGCCAGCAGCCTGGCTCCAGGTTTAGTGAGAGACTCTGACATGGGAGAATAAGGTGGAAAGTGATGGAAAAGGACACACAACACCCTCTTCTGACCTCTGTACATGCATGCTGTACACACACACATGCATGCAAGCAAACACAAACACACAGAGACATACACTTCAGCAAGCACACACAAACACACCAGCAAACACTCATCACACACACAGATGCACATACACACACCAGCAAGTACAACTGCATACAAATAATAAAAAAACAATAAAGGAATGTGTATGTGTATACACATGGGCTTACACATATATAGAAAGCATTAAATGTCTTTCTCTACTATTAATTTTGAGACTATCTCTCACTGAACCTGGAGTTCTCTGTCTTGACTAGGTTGGCTGGCCAGGGAGCCCCTGGAGTCTGCCCATCTCATATCTACTTTGGGTGTTATAGATAGGCACCAACATCCCAGCTTTTATGTAGATATGGGGAATCCAAACTCAGGACCTGGTGCTTGTGCAACAAACACTTCACCCACTGAATAATCTCTCCAGCCCCCCATGGTCTCAAGGACCCACAGGATTTGGTCCCTAGATTTCTCTAAATAAGTCTTCTATCTCTTGGACTTTGCTCTTACGATGCTGTTTATCTGTCTCATTACATCATTGCTTACCTAAGAATCTAGTCACCAAGATCTCACCAGTTGTCAGTCAAGATGTAAAAGGAAACTTTGAACACAGATACAGTGGATTGTTGATTTTCTGTTTCTCCCTCAGCTAATTCAGTGAATGACACACAGTAGAACTCAAAATATGAATGATAGCATTCGTTTTTAAAAATTGCAATAATCCCACACAGAGATGATAGTAAAACGTCAACTATTACCTTACCTGGTTTAATAAAAATGCTTTGTTTAGAGGATGGTGCTAACCTTGAAGTCAGATGACTTCAAGGATGTTGTATTTGGCTCTAGGCAATGTATAGCTTAATCTTAATTGCCATATTTTCAAATGAAGGATTTAGAAAAAAGAAGCTATCATGGTGAAAAGATAGCGCTGTACCTTGTAGAGAACTGGAACAAGAAGTGAGAATGTTTCACTTGGTGATCCTGAGTGGCATTCACACTAAAAGGGCACGCTCTCAAACACTCAAATACCTGGCAGAGAAAGCTATGCTTGCCTGCTTTGTGATGAAGGACAGAACTAGTGCAGTAAGAAGGGCTTCGGTTTGTCTGATTGCAGTTCTAGAGACTGCATGGAGAACCTTGTACACACTAAACAACTGTTCTACCACTGAGCTACGTCCATAGCTCAAGAGCAGGAAGCTTTACATGTGAAGCTATTAGTCAGCACAACGTTTCTTCTGAAACTGGGGTTCTGAAGAAGCTGCTGCATGCTAAGATAATTCAGGGACATCTCAGAGACTTCAACCCAGAGATATAATATTTAAAAGAGAATAATAATATTATCTCATTTCCCAAATTTACTTGTACATAAAAACTTTTATTCACAGATCAGTCTTAACGCCCTTTAAAACAAAATTCACCAAATAGCTTTGAGCTAAAGCTTCTTAAAAATGAACATCTTCAAAAGGAGTTGGGACAGGTTCTTAGCAGTTGTCTGGGGAAAGGAGATAGTGTTGCGACCTCGTTTATGCTTTCTAAAATCTTAGTAGTTGAATACTTAAGTATTTAAAGCTTGAGGGACTGCAGCAGATTATCTTAAGAACATATTACATTATTAACAATGTGCGATCAACATGGCTATAGACGGAAACCGTGTAGTAAAAGGAACAGAAATGAGGTCTTTCATACAGGGGCCGTGAACGTTTTCTCCTAGGAACACATGACATAGTCCTAATATTCCCAAGCTCGTTCCCTGACCCATGTATTACATGTGAGATAATGTTTCTCAACTCCCCTCTTTTTTTTTCACACACACAAAAACTCCACCTGCTCCACCCACCCCCACAGATTTTAATAAGTTTCTCATGCAGGTCCTTGTCCATTTGCTGAATATTACAATTTAGAGCTTTAAACCCAGGATGTTAGTATTATCCCTTTTCCATAAGCAGGGCGTATTTCTAAGACCAAAGGGAGAAATGTAAACAAAAATTACGGGAAAAATAAAAATACACAACAAAGAAGCTAAATAGAAAAAAAAATTAAAGGAAGTTGGGTTAGAAAAAACATTTTGTTACTGAAGATTTGCTGTAATAAGCAAAGTAAGATATAATAATAATACCAAGCTGTCCCAGCAACACTGAAAAGGCTGGGTTGCAAAGCTATAGTTAGTTTCATAGACAGATGTTCACGGAGGAGCACAGCCCAGGCCCGGAACAAGAGAGTTCTTTAGAGGGGCGTGCAGTACAAGAGAATGAATAGTTTATATGCATTCCTGTGTCCCCATGACTTTCCTTACTGTCTTTAATTATGGTTTCCAGGATCTGTCAGTACCGAGAAAGGGTTTTTGGATAAGTAGATAAACCAGTGTGGTAATCAGAAAGAGGTATCTTCCATGTGTACATAAAATTCCATTCTATAGTCGGCCATCTAAAAATCATATTAAACTTTCTAGCTGACGAGCTAGCCTCTGGATTAGGTCATACCGTATGTAACATTTTTGACATCCTCATGAATAGCAAAGTTATATTACTGATAAAGAAAATTGAAATACCAGTATTCTGTCATTTTGGCCCTAAACCAACATATCAACAAGTAGAGCTATAGGTTCCAAATACCTGATAAAGGAGTCCTCCAAACTTAGCATGCCATGAGACTTATCTCTACTACACATTTGTACTTTCCTGGGCATTTGGAGATACTGGGCCAGCTTGAGAGACATTGCCTAATATTTACTGAGTTTATCAATAGCCTGTAGGACACGGAGTCTTGGATCCTTGTTTAAAGATATACCTGAAAACCTTGTCCTAAAATTGCCTCTATTGTGGTAGAAAATGGAGGCAATCCACTCAGATAAATGCTGTCTCCTTCTCTAACCTGGCCAGAGGGGGGAAAAAATTGTTGCTTGAAGATAAGCGATGGCTGATATCAGAGCCAGGGGTCAGTCTCCATCCAGTGAGTCATCAGAGCCTTGTATTCTTGGTTTCTAGGTTGATCATATTCCCCTGGATGTGAGGAATCTGCTTTTCTGTTGCCTCATGGATACCCTCTGACTTTAGAGGAACATAGTAGTAGCCCATGACGGAGAAGATCAGGCAGACCACCAGCAGGAGGCAGGAAAACAAAACGAATTCAGCCCACTGCAGGGAGAAATGAACCAAAGGGAAGATTATGGAGAAACCTTATTTAACAATAGAGCTAGGAGTGGAGAGATGGGAAGATGGCTAAGGAATCATCACTTGGAGGCATTTCCTTGGCAGAACGCTAGGTTCACTGGCCTCTCCTCCCACAGGTACATGGTGGTCACTATTGCCACACACTTATGCCTATTTCCTGGCAAAGTCTGTTATCTAAACCTTGCATCACAGATGGGGGAAGGGAGAAGAGGAAGTTGGAGGGGAAGCATCCATGGGTAGATATGTGTAGACATGAACTCCTGCTCTCCACAGATTCATACCTGCACCAGGCCACTGAACTGTGCCACGATCAGCACAATAATATTCCCAACTGCAACGGTCAACAGCCAGGCTGCCTGGAGCACAGATTTCATGCTAGATGGTGCCTAGAAGGACACATTTGTAAACATTCAGATTTCCTATTCCACCTTCCTGTTCCACGAGTCTATCTATGAACCATTGCCCACAAAGACTCTATCTCCCACCTCCCCCACTATGTCCAGCTATCGAGCTGAATCATGGAATGGTAATAATACAACAGTAAGAAGAAAGCAGATATCTTTGATGAATGCTTTGATTCATTGTACCATATAATTATTACCACAACCTTAAGAGATAAGCTGTATTACTGTAGTACTCTGAAAATACAAGAAAAGTAAAAAGGGCATAAAGAAAAGGAAATAAAACAGCCATAGAGGGATAATTTACTTGCTCATGTTACACAGCAAGTCATGCAGCCAATATTTGAACATGAGTAGTCTAACCCTATAACCCTTAGTCTTCATCTTATTTTTTTTTCCCCCTCCAGAGACCAAACAACACAGACTCAAATTCTGCCTTGTCATGATCCTGGAAATCAGGATGACTGTTCAGGGTCATATGCAAGGAACTCATGAACCAAAGAGATGGGGATTTCAGGACCTACATGTACAAGAATTTTAAAAATTATTTTCTAATTTGTTGTTCTAAATGGTGTCACCATTTCTACTTGCAAAATCTTACCTGAGAATAAGAAAATTCAAGTCCTGTGACAGAAAACATGACCTCTGCTGCTGTAACCAGGACATACTGTGGTAGCTGCCATGCAATGGATAGTTTATTGGCTGGAATGTCTTCTGCCTTCCAGGCCTGAAGACCCCGGTTGGTGATCTTAGTGGGAGAAAGAAGAAGTGGACTTCTCAGTAATCATAAGCAGATACAGCTATCTACAGCACTCTAGGATCTAGATCTAACTACAACATTCTATGATCTAGATCTAGCTACAACACTCTATGATTTAGATCTAACTACAGCACTCTATGATCTCCATCTACTCCTTTCTTTTAGTTTCACTTCTCTGTTACCATCAGGAGCTTAGACATTTCCATACAACTCCAGCATTTTGAATTTCTTCTCGCTAACACTACTTTCATTTCCATAACCTCAGTCCGCTACAGTAGAAGTCCTTGAGATTAAAAACTCTTTGAAATCCAAATGCCTTGGCTCTAAGTCAATAGGGCATTAGGTACAAAATAGTGAAGTAAAAGAATTTTGGTTTTTCTTTAGTTGAAAATATACTTAACAGCTAGAAATCTGTGGGATGTGTGTGTGTGTGTGTGTGTGTGTCTGTCTGTCTGTCTGTCTGTAAAAAGAAAGGAGAATAGATGGAGAGATAGGCAAGCAGGCAAGCAGATGGAGGGAAGGGAAGTGGCTGTAAGCTACTTACATTAGTGATCACAAACAAATATGTTGTACCAAAGTCTAGTTGACCTAAATTGAGAGAAAAGACATTGTCTTCCGTTTCACAATGCACTGCAGGATACCTGTGACAAGATGAGATTTGGTTAGAATAAACAGCATTGCTTAGGAAAACACTTCCCATGGCAAGGAGAGAGAAATCTCAGCTCTACAAGGAAAGTAATGAAGCCACCTAACTTCTAGGAGTGAGCTGGGTTTGTTTGTTTGTTTGTTTGTTTTTGTTTTGTCTGTTTTTTTTGTTTGTTTGCCACATTTCTGCTTTGGAGCTGCACTTGCTATTGCCTTCTAAGTACATAATAAGTTCTAACCCCTAAAAAAAGACTACATAGGTCAACTTTTGTATATTTCAAGCCCATGAACTTTCCTCATGTGACTTATAGAATAGTATAAAACAGAAAACCCGAGAGGAAATTCTAAATAACGAGGTATCAATGACAAGTACCAAAGAGCAGGAGCCAAAATCAACAATAAGCCTTGTGAGCGTCACAGAGGTGGGCTGTATTAACTATAAGGTGTGTTCATCACAACTACCACAGTCTCAGCTACCAGTGTAGAAATCAGGTGAGCCTGAGGTAAGGAGGCAAGAATTAAAAAGAAGCAGAAATCTTCCGATACCCCCAAATTAGCACAGACATGCCTGTGTCCATCATGAAAATACAAAAACAACATTTGAGAAAGATAAAAGTCAGATGTCCACAAAGGCAAGGCTCTTACTTTCCTCTTTGCACAGTTCTGTACTCAGACACTCCATAGTCTTTGCCCACGCTGAGAGGAGCATTGGCATCCAAGGAAATATTCATGTCTTTATGCAAAGTGTTAATAAACCTGGGGGTAGACAAAGTATTTGCACATCAGAAAATCATATCCAAACAAGGACACCTGATACTGTGTTGCTCATAACTATATTCCAAGTGTGTAAAATCGCCAGGCAAATTGAAAGGAAAGACACACATGGCAATCTGACTTTCCTTTCTAATCTAATTTAGGAATACCCAATTTCTTCTTCTTTTTTCCATTACTGTATGTATGTGTGTCTGCGTGTGTGTGTATACAGATACTGTCTCTCAGGATGGCCACCCACCTTGTTGTCTGAGACTGTATCTCTCACTGGGACCTGAAAGGACAGGTTCACACCACCACCTTCAGTGTTTTATGTGGGTGGTGAACTTGGGTCACCATGCCTGTGCAGCAAGCCCATTACCAACCTATCTCCCCAGCCATTTTATTTCTTCCTAATGGTGGAATTTCTCAACTGAGATTTAAGAAAAACAATAAAAATATAAGTATATACAAGGATATAACATTTTTATATCAACCAGTTATCTTTTTATATAAGAAATCCAGTTTGATTCATGTGAAGTTTAGAGACCCAGCCTGCAGAAGACGTTGTCACTCACTATATTTTAGTCTTTGGAAATCTTGAACCCTTCCAGAATCCTTTTTCTAATATTCTGACCTTAAGTGCCCCTCAGAATGGGGTTTTGGTTCATTTCTGTTTTAATAATTTTAGTTTCAGTCTCATTCTAGAGGTAAAACCTTTTAATTTACCTGGCCATCTGGTGAGTATGTGTCAGTCATAAATGAACATTCTAGAAAAAAAGGTCTGTTTTTTCCTAGAGTAAGTTAAGGCTAATGGTTACTTCTTACATTCAAGTTCATTTGTTTGTCTGTTACTGTCCTGCTAGTACTTTGAAAGTTGATTCCTAGCTCTTCCTTACTGATGCAGACACGTCTGTCCCTGCTGCCCTGTCTTGCTTTCCTTCCTCCGGGCAGTTTGTCCTTTCCGAAGCCTTTCCAGCACAAGTGCTTACATGGATTTTACTTCAATGAATTCAGACTTTGCCTCATGATTTCTCCTCTTCATTTAAAAAAATAACTAGCTGGTCTTGGTTTCCAATTCCAGCCGCAGAGAGGAGGTGACTACCTCTCTATCTGTCCTGTGGCATCCTGACAAGACCTTTAGCCTTTTCAGGATTAAGAACCAACTCTTTTGATACCTACATTTTTAGGGCAGACATCCAACTACCAAAATGAAGGTAGGAGCATTTGCTCACTTCTAAATATTTGTCTGATGAACACAGAAATTTATAGTTATTTTGCTACAAGTAAGATAAATGGATTACATTAGGTAGGAAAACCTTTTATGGTAGACAACAGAGCGTCTCCACTGATTCAGGGTTATCTGCCAGGAGGAAGTATGCTGGCACATTTGTTTTTCACTGTCCTAGAAAATGCGACAGATACCAGTGTCCCTGATTGTCACCCTTGCTCAGAACAAATAAAATGTGAGGTCTCCTTATATGAAGGACCCAGCACCCAAACCTGATGGCTGTCATCCCATTGGCTGGTTTGATTCCTGTGTCCTTTACCTGTAAGAGAGTAAAACAAAATATCAGTAGGAGCTGACAAATGGAAACCTATAGTCAGGACATTGCATTTTCAGGCAGACCTGTGGTGGCTTCTGCCTGAACAGAACTTGAACAATTTCCTAACTTACCAGCATACTGGAGAGACTTTCTCCATTCTCATGAACCACCAACTGGTAACAGTTCTTCTCCTCTACAGAGTACTCATTGTGGACAGACAAGTTGTTGTACTTCAGATGAAAATGTAAGTCTTGGCTTTTTGTCTCCAGGCGTAGTTTCGAATAGTGTGTTGTGTTCTGTAGGATGAAGAACCTGTTATATTCACTTTCTGTGCCATTATAGACATTACAATTTGATATCTTTGGGATGTGTAACCTCTTCCAATACTAGTTCCTTCTCTCTCTAAACTAGTTATTTCACTTCTAAGACACCAGCATAAGACACAGAGGCATATATACGGACAAGGAGGGGTGTTCATTATAACATCATGCATCATAATAAATGCAGAGGGGCTTAAGAGATGGCTTAGTGGTTAAGAGCACTGGCTGCCTTTCTGAAGGACCTTGGTTTGATTCTCAGCACCCACACGGTGGCTCACAACAATCTGTAACTGCAGCTCCAGGGCATCTGATGTCCTCTTCTGGCCTCTGCAGGCACCAGGCACACACCGGATGCATAGACATACATGCAGGCAAAGCATCCACACACAGAAAATTTAAAAATAATTTAAAAATAAATAAACATTTACAATAAGCCCTCACAGGACTATACCTGTATTTATGTGGTAGGCGTGCTTACACTGCAAACAACAACAAAACCCAACTTTAATGTCTGTAAGAAAAAGTTTAAATGAACTATATTTAAAGGATAGAATATTGTGCAATTATTAGAATGTGGTGACCAGAGATTATTTAAGGACATAAGAAAATAATTATGCTCTTAATTAATTAGTGCCATTAATTAATGATGAATGTCATTAAAGCAACCAAGGCTACTATAGCTTATATAATTTCTCACCCATACCTCACCTGAAAAGAGCTGATGGACTCCACCAAGAGAGGATTATTTCTGTTTCCCTGCACTGTCACCTCTATTTCACCATCTGCCAAGTTCAGGACTTGCAGAAAAATCTCTTGGGAAGCTGGCTGAGGATGGATCATTCCCTGAGAGACAGATAGAACAGAACATGTACGTTAGTGCTGTCTCTGACAGCTTAGCCCTGCTAGCCGAGACTATATAAGTTTATCCCTCTGAAGAGCATTTGGCTTAGAAATCTGAAAAGGTAACTGTTTGTTGTTGTTGTTGTTGTTGTTTTTTAAAAAAAAAAGCAGGGAAGACCCCAGTTGCACAAAGCAAGCACTAGTGAATGGTAGGTAACAAACACCCTTCAGTTGTGGTTTTATAGTTCTCTAGCTAAGAGTGGCAGAAGAGTTATAGGTGTAGTTACAAAGGCATCATAGAAACTTTTGTTCCCTAAGTATCTGGGTATTTGTGTCACAGAATTTCCTGAAAATAAACTCAGAGTCATTCAGGTGGAAAGTGGACCTCATTGCCTTGTTGCTCTCTTCGTTTATATTTACCATGACGGTCCCATGAAATGACACTGGTGAGTCCCACGGAACCAAGACTGAACATGGAAGGGAAGTAAGTGGAGCAGGTTAGAAGCTTAGCAGTCACTAAACTCACATTTATTTTTATCTCTACAAGCGCTGCAACTGCAAATGCCAAGCACGCTAGGATCATACCAACAGCCATTTTCCTGAGTGACCTATGGAGGGAAAGGAGAAACCATTATATCTACCCCTTTCTCGAAGGTACAAAGCTCAGACTCCTTAGCCTGTCTTTAAAGACTTTCTTACTTAGTTCCAATTACTTTTTAAAGTATTTCCTAGAACTCTCCCTAAAACACCCTTTTGCTCAAGTCACACTTGTAATATTCCTCTTTTCTCACCTTTGCTTATGCTTATGATTATTTTAGCCATTATGTCATGATATAACATCAAATGTTAAACATCATTATAAATATTGATATAATTAGATTAGTATTAAATATTAAACATAATATTACAATAATGGCAATATAACCAGATTTGTTATAGACATCAACTGCTGTAATTCTTCAACTCATTTTCTTCTTTAGAAGTCTTTGTTGGTCTGAGCATCAAGAAGGACTTGCTCCTCTGTTCTTCTATGGCATTTCTATCTTCCCTTCCTAGGGTATTTACCAAAGATAACCTATGTAATGGTTGTCTTTGCCTGTGTTCTAGCTCCTTATTAACCTGTGAACACCTTGAATAAAAGATCTGTGCTTGGTTAACATCCACATGGAGCTTGGCCCTAGACTCCCTACTACCCACTCCATAATAGCAGACAAGGGCATTTGCATGTGGTAAAGTCCTCATCACTTAACTGTCACAAGTACATTGCAGTTACATCAAAGATGGGGGGGGGAACTTGAACTATTCCTCACAAAGATCTACATATGATGCTTTCTACTAAGTATGGAGCAGGCTGCAGTGCATACTAACTACCAATAGTGCTGTACCCAATCCTACAAGCTCCTTTCTTAGTTTCGTGGAACTAGCAGAAGGTTTTAAAGAGTTGGTTGTCATCAGAACCTTAGGACTTGGTCCAGGAAGATAGCTCAGAGTGTGATGATGCTATGAAGGCTGATGACCCAAGTTAAGCCCCCAGAACCCACATGGTAGAAAGAGAGACCCAATTCTCACAGGTTTTCCTCTGACCTCCACACATTTGTTGCGGCACATATACAAAATTCCCCCCTCCCCACCACACACAAAAGAAGGCAGGCTTCCTTGGAGAAACAATTTCCAAGGACAAAGCAGCATGGTGCTTTAGAAAGCTGATAGCCCATACTTGTTGAGACCAACCCCTACAATATCATACATTCAAGCCTGTAACACCGGCACTGACACTCACCAGTTAAACCTGATTTCTACATTTCCACATTAATAGAATTCTGTCAAACATGGAGAAATAGAAACAGGTGAATGCTACATCAGAAGGAATAACCATTCTGTAGAAACATCCCAGCTCTGAGTTGTCGCCAAGCTGGGCAAACTGAGTATGTAAACTTGGTACGTAATAATTCATGCCATAGTGTGCACTTACGAGAAGTTAACTCCGCACTTGGAGATCAGCCGATAAATGACAAGGTCAAACAATGGGATGAAGACAAGGACCAGAAAGGGATTTAGCACCTGCAACACCATGGTAACAAGGATCAGTACAAGTGTCCCTCTGTCCTGAATGAGCTCATGCTCTCCTCTGACAGCATGCTCTCTCTCATGTCTCCTCACATTCACCTGAGTAGGTAAAAGAGTCTGTATTTCTCAGTCTCCTTATACCCAAGGCTCTACTTCCCTTGTAAAACATCTTAACTTACAAATACACCAAGGAAATAGTCTTCCTGAGCCTGTTTTTTTTTTCCTGTCAGTCAAACTAGGAATGTTTTTCTCCAATCACCCCTTTTCTTTAGTTTCACAGCCTAAAGGGAACAATGAGGGCCTAAATAAATATCCCCAAAATCGCCATCAGTAAGCAGAGCTTCTGACTTTGTCACTCATACAACAACAGTCTGTACTTTGTTTTTGTTTGTTTTGGTAGTACTGAGGGGTCAGACTTAGGTAATCCTGTGTGTCAGACAAGTGCCTAGCTGTGGGCTTGCACTTTCCTTGACAATATTTCCAATACTATACTATCTTGACATAGAATAGTCAATGCTCACACTTTAGCCGTGAGCTTACACTCAGTCTCTCTGGAGTTGAGCAGAACTACATCCTTTACAAAGGATGTGAAAGAGAGGAGTAAGATCAAAGAAACTGCTCTCAACACGGGCCTCCTCGGCACATGAAGAATACATGGAAGGATGGCTATTAACCCAAATGCTGCTGGAGAAGAACAAAAGAGGTAAAAAGGGGAAACCACATGTCAATGCCTACAGAGAAATCTCCTACCTGCATCTGATCCGGCTGAAGTACAAAAAATCCCTGAAACATCATAATAAACTATAGTTAGATAGTAGCAGAAGACAAGGAAAGCCGAGGGCACCCATCTTGATAGTAGATAAGAAACACATAAAAGAAAAGTCATCAAATCTTTGGTTCAGGATCTCTGATTTGCTGGCAAAGGTATTTGGGCTTCGAAGACACTTGGGATGGCTTCTAACCATTTGCTAAAGACAGATGGACCCCAGGGAGACGACTGCTTTCTGTGCATGAATTAGGTATTCATTCACCAAAATGTTTGGGATTTGCAATCAAATCGTTGTGCTCATGCACAACGTGTGGGGGAGGGGCAGCAAGGCTGAAGTTTAAATGTCTCATCCATTAGCCTGAAGGTAATTTATTCAATAATTGTCAAGAATTCTGTGCTTCAAAGCTTTATGGTGTGAAAATGTTTGCTTTGTGATATCATTAGATCAAGAGTGGGTTTTTTTTTGTTTGTTTGTTTGTTTGTTTTTTGTTTTTGTAATTAGGATTACAGATTTTTGGATGAGGGGTGTTCAATCCGAACTACACTTTGCTTGAGAGTGGTAAAGTTGCATGTTTTAATTAATCTCATCACCATAGTCAGGGATAGTAATGACAGAAGGACAGGTGCTGTGGTCAGCCTTAGTTGCTCCCCATACATTGTGTTCAATTTGCAAGTTTGCTCTCTAGAGAATCAACAAGAGAACTGCCATGGTAACTCCTGAGCAACTAGAGGAGGGGAGAGGTAAAATTATGCTTTGGAGGCTCCTGGTGGCACTCACTCTGTCTGCTTCGAAACTATCAGTATAATAATCTAGAGATGGATGGAACAATTAACAATAGAGAATGGACCAAAGGATGGACTGGACCAAAGAATGGACGTAGGGAAAAGAGAAAATAATGTTTATAGTTTTCTCACTCTTTCCATTTTATAAATTTCCCCACAGGTCTCATGGGTCCCTTACTTGATCTAGCCTAAGGGATGGGAGAAGTTGTGTAGAAGCATCAATCACATTTTTTTCTTGCGATGTCCTAAGACAGGCTCAAATGGAAGAAAATCATGCAGCCAGGCTTGCATTACTTCATCTGCTATTCTTTTAGTGTATCAGGGAGGGGTGGGTGAGTGGGGGAATCTGGCTATTTTCCACCCTTCCTCTCCTGATTTCTAAAGACAGGATTATGATTTTTCATAGTTATTTTTATCTTAATCTTTATCTTTGGGCTTAATGTACATCTCTAGTGATCTTAAGTTAATTTTGTTTTTTAATTACAAAGATTAAAGATGTATGTAGAAATAAATAATGAAGAATTTAACAGATGTTTTTGGAAACTTTTTCAACTCACCAAATCGCCATCCATTTTGTTAGCTTGCAGAGTCCACCGTGAGCCCTAGGGCAAACAGATTTTGTTATGAGATACTGTTTTCCAATGATAAGAAAGAAGATGAGGAAGACATGGCTTTCAAAACCCACTATTACCTGTTGGTCCAAAAGAGCCCAGAACATGGGCAGTGGGATATAAAGGAACAGTATCCTGGTCAGTGCCTTCACGTCCATAATGAGGTGCTTCTGCGGGGAGGAAGAAAGAGCAGGCAGAATTGCCGGAAGTTCCAAATGGGCTTTTCTTGCTTAGAGTAAAAATAGTCAAAAACAGTGAAAGACGAGGTCAAATGTACCCGAAGCAAAGAATTTGAAAGATTTCATAGAATTTTGAGGTATTTCTGCAGTTTCCACTTACTGGGTATTTTTCTGCTGCCCAGTCTAGCCAATGTTGTCGCTTTGGAATGTCCTCAGAACGGTTCCTGAAGCGGTTGCAGATAGCAAACTAGGGCAGAGGCCAGAATCAGAGATAGACAAAAAGAAAGTACCCCCCTGACTATCCCAATTCTTTATCTCTCCTGTCAAGTATGGACTTCAAATTTTATCAAACACTGAATTCTAGTATCTGAGGTGTAATTTTTATCTTTTCTTGTTTCCTAAGAGCATCACATATAACTGTACTCAGAAGATTCTTGCCTACTAAAAATTGACTACTTTTAAAACCTTAATGGTCAAGTAGAGGCAAGGAAGACCAATTAAACTCAGTTTGTCAAAAGGTAGGCTCATAGAAGGAAGATGGTTGAGAAAAGCCTATGCCCATGTGTGGAGAACCACTTGTTTAGCATGGCACCTTTCCTTCCTATTGAAAAAGGCAAGCAGGCAGGCAGTTCATGAACTTACCCATATACATTTGGTAACTTGAGCCACTATGTTCCCTTCAGGAGGCGGTTTTCTGTACATCTTGCTTCCCATTGCAAACACAACTGCAATTGAATTGCAGACAATGTTCTTAGTTTCTCAGTTAGAATATTCAGTTGTCTGCATCAAATCTCACAGAGAACTGACTTTCACTCCCTAACTTCAGAGTAGCCAAGGGAAGATAGTGGTTAATTGTTGGGAGATACTCATGGAGACCTTCAAGGGATAGCAGAGATTGAAGTCATTTCTGCCCCCCCCCACCTTTGTCCACCTCCATATGTGATATGGTGGCAACTTTGGTTGATTTTTCTTTCCGGAGTGCACAGTTCAGCTGTCCCCTTTGTTACATTATCATTGCCACCTCCCCTAGTCTACGTAGAACAATTTCTATCCTTAAATGTTAAAATGTCTGTCAGCTTACGTCTCCTTTTCTAGTCAGTCCCTTCTTTAGACTGATGCCAAATTACTTTTCTTTCTGTGATCTGCCTAAAAATCTCAAATTCGTAGCAGGAAAAGCCTTCTTAAATTCATCATTATCCTATCATCTATTGAAGAATTATAAGTAAATTGCTAATCATTTTATATACCTCAACTGATTTTGTCTAACAAAATATGTACTACTGTTTCCATTTTAAACACAAGTAAATTGAAGATTAAATAAACTAAGAAGCATGTACAAGATTTAGCAGGTAGCAAATTCCATAAATAACATTTGGCATGAGGCCTCTCAATTTAAAAAAGAAATCTATGTTCTCAGCATTCGTGATAGTGACATCATGACAAAACCTAGAATCATGTGGGCAGGACCCTCTGAGAGTGTCTATGAATGATTAGCTTAATCAAGCTAACTGAAGTGGAAAGGCCCACCCTACATCAGTAGCATCATTTCCTGGGTGTCTTAGTCCGGGTTTCTATTCCTGCACAAACATCATGACCAAGAAGCAAGTTGGGGAGGAAAGGGTTTATTCGGCTTACACTTCCGTACTGCTGTTCATCACCAAGGAAGTCAGGACTGGAACTCAAGCAGGTCAGAAAGCAGGAGCTGATGCAGAGGCCATGGAGGGATGTTCTTTACTGGCTTGTTCAGCCTGCTCTCTTATAGAACCAAGACTACCAGCCCAGAGATGGTCCCACCCACAAGGGGATCTCCCCCCTTGATCACTAATTGAGAAAATGCCTTACAGTTGTATCTCATGGAGGCATTTCCTCAACTGAAGCTCCTTTCTCTGTGATAACTCCAGCTGTGTCAAGTTGACACAAAACTAGCCAGTACACTGGGCCAGGCCATGACCAAATGCCCTGAGTACTCTCGTGCATCTGATAGCTCATTGCTCTCTGCAGTGTTGTAATGTGGACATAATGTGATCCGCTGCTTCAAGTTCTTGCTGCCTTGACTTCTCAGCCATAGTGGACTGTTACCTGGAACTGGGAGCCAAACTAACCCATTTTCCCTTAAGTTGCTTTGGTCAGGGTATTTTATCACAGCACCAGAAAGCAAAGCTATACCAACCACCATGAAGAAGTTCATTTGCACATTCTTGTATTACACATGGTACTTGACACTATGGGAATGTAGGGAGACAACACACGGCCCCTCCCCTCAAAGAAGGTCACTTAAGCTATGACTTCTCACCCTATATTTCATTACTCATCTTTAGTACCCTATGCTCTAACCACTGTCCTGTCTCACCAAGCAGTTGGCAATGATATAGCCCTCCTTCCTTCCATTCCCCTTTCTACTCTCTTTCCTTTCATCTGCGTGACAGGGTACCTCTTTATAGCCCACTCTGGCCTTGAACTCACTATGTAGCCTAGGCTGGACTTTAACATATTTTTCTCCTGCTTCTTCCTCCAGAGTGCTAGGATTACAATGTGTCACTATATTTGGAGTTTCTATGCTTTATTTGAGGGCTTTTCTTTGCTGTCTGTTCTTTAAATGCTGTTGTACCTCTAGAGTTTAGGTCTTCTTTTTTGCCTTATTCTTATTTTGTTAGAGTTTTCTATTTTCAAAGCTTAATTACTGGCTACACCTTATAGATTCAGATCTGTACCTAAAACCCAATTGTTTTTCTCTGGGCCCTAAAGCAGTATTTCCATATAACTATTTGATGATGTACTTAGATGAACCAAGAGCACCTATAACACAACTTATCCCAAACAAATCCATCAGCATTGCCTTAACCTGTTCATCCTCACTATCTCAATTAATGATTTATTACCAAGCCTGTGGTTCAAGTCAGAACCCTCTATTCGACAGTGTCTCATTTTTTCCCCTGACTTCACAGATCCCATTGTACCAAGGCTTGCTAATTCAGAAGGGACTAAGTAAGCCAAGTAAGGCACTTAGCTCAAGTACAAAATTTAAATGAGCAAACAAGACCAATACTAGCCATGCCTCACCCTTCACTCAATCTCTTCTCCATAGTGCAAACCATTGGGGGGGGGGGGAGGAAACACTACAAAAAAGAAAAACCTAACAACTGTCTCTTTGCTCAAAACCCCTTTTTACTGATTTTCATGGACTAAATTATTCTTTATTATTTTGTTTCTGGTGGCTATTATTCTTTGTTGCTCTCTCTTTTGCTCCAAAGCCTTTGAACAACCATGACATTTCTCATCTAAAGACATCAACCATATCTTCTTTCTATCTGGTCCCTTCTTTGCTGAAGACTGTCCATCCTTGAGGTCTTAAGTGAGAATTTTCTCTGGAGGCAAACCCTTACAACCTCCAGTGTTATTAGACGCGTTCTCACGACCGGCCAGGAAGAATACAACAACCAGAATCTTCCACGGCAAAGCTTTATTGCTTATATCTTTATCGGGCCAGAGTGTAAGAAGCAAGAGAGGGAAGCAAGAGAGAGCAAGAAGCAAGAGAGGGAAGCAAGAGAGAGCAAGAAGCAAGAGAGAGAGAAAAACGAAACCCCTTCTATTTTAAAGAGAACAACCATTGCCTAGGGCGCATCACTCCCTGATTGGCTGCAGCCCATGGCCGAGCTGACGTTCACGGGAAAAACAGAGTACAAGTGGTCGTAAATACCCTTGGCTCATGCGCAGATTATTTGTTTACCAACTTAGAACACAGGATGTCAGCGCCATCTTGTGACGGCGAATGTGGGGGCGGCTTCCCACAGTTCCCCCTTTTTCTTTTAATAAGAGCAAATAGGCCACCCATATTAATGAGAGTGGAGATAGAGGTCAAATCCCCAGTGTGTAGGTAAAGGAGCCATGTACAGGATTAGCTCTTAGGCTCACAGGCTTTTACCCAGAGCAACCCTGACCTGCTCCCGTGTCGTTTTGCCTGGGGGAAGGGAACTAGGACACTGAACCTTCATGAAAGATGACATGTCTCCCTAGAATAGGCTCATATATGCCGCAGAGCCTTTCCATTGCAGTGCTTAGCCTTGCAACTCTCTCGGGCTGCTGAAGCACACTCACTCTATCTCGTGCAATGAGACTAGCCTCGTGAGATATAAGAGCTGAGTGGCCAGCGACCTATTGCCTAAGCATAGATATATCAGGGGAAGCTCCATGTTCTAGTCCTGCAAGCGCCTGGGCAATAACCACCTTGTCTCTCTTAGTTTGGGCCTTAAGCTTACAGACCAATCAAAGAAGCAACACTAATCCACAGCAAAGTGTATCTCCAAATAATATTAATCCCACCCAATTTTTTAAAGAAAGAAAATGCTGAGGAGATCCAATTGGGTAATCCTTTGGTCAGCGACAGGTCCAAGCGCGTGGAGTTGACCTGAAGTCTCAATTCTCGAAGGATCTGTAACATATACTGAAAAAGACTTTTTGACAAATTAGCTGCCCTAGTAAATTTAACATACTGAATGGAAATAACACACAATCCCGGAAACTTTTGTTCACATCCCTGCTGAGTTATTTGTCATAATACATCTAGTTGTTTCTGGACAAGATCTATGAGTTGATTAACCAGCATGAGACCTCTCTGTATCTTGACATTAGCTGAGGCCTGTTCATCTATGACTGTAGTCACTGAGGCTGACAAAGTGTTAATGGTGTCAGTCATCTGGACCTGTCCAGACAGAACCAAGGCTGTCTGAATTAAGGCCAAACCCAGTTCCCAGTTAGTGGTAAAAAAGCAGGAGAATACTTGAGCATTATACATCACCGTCATTGGGAGTGGAAATGTCGACATTATCCCCCAACGCTGCTCTCTCTTTATTATTGACGCCCTGGACATCACCAAGACGAGGGACATTAGTATTCCCTTGGTCAGTCTGGATTTTTCGGGTGAGTCTTTCTGGTACCCAAAATGGGTTGTCTTCATTCTGTGGGAAAACACAGATAGCTCCCCTGGATCTTATCAAGATAGGATCCGGGCCATACCATTTATTATCAAGGACATTTTTCCATTTAACCATCTCATTGGGCCTATCTGGCTCTGAACAATGACGTTCAGCCGCAGTATGGCCATGAGCATCAATATTTAAAAAATTGAGTGTAAAGAGTGCCAAAGACACCGACACTCTTGGTGCTCGGGGTACAGTCTCCTCAAAAGTTCCCCTCTTCTGTTTTATAAGATAGGCTTTGAGGGTGCGATGCGCACGCTCAACAATACCCTGTCCTTGAGGGTTGTATGGAAGTCCAGTCAGGTGGGTTACGTCCATCTGACGGCAGAACTGCTGAAATTTTTGGGACGTATAAGCTGGTCCATTATCAGTCTTAAGGAGTCTGGGTTTCCCCCAAGCACTCCATGCCTCAAGACAATGTTGAATCACATGTGAGGCTTTTTCTCCAGTTAACGGAGAAGCAAACATGATGCCAGAACATGTGTCAATGGACACATGGAGATATTGAAGTTTTCCAAAGGAAGAAACATGTGTAACATCCATTTGCCAGACCTGTAGAGGTCGAATACCGCGTGGGTTAATTCCCACATGAGGAACTGGCAAGAACTCACAGCAGCTTTGACATTGAGTAACAATGTCACGGGCTTCTTTTCTTGTCAAGGAGAAACGACTGCGTAATGTTTCAGCCGTCACATGAAAATTGTTATGAAAATTTCTTGCAGCCTCTACCGGGGATGATAGGGCAGCAGCCACCACTTTAGTGGCCTTATCTGCCAAATCATTTCCCAGAGCCATGGGGCCAGGTAGGCCTGAATGGGCTCTAACATGAGTAATATAAACAGGAGATCTTCTAGATAACAAAACTAATTGTATCTGCTGAAAAATATTGGCAACTCTACTGGAAGGCTTAATCACTCCAGCCACTTCTAAAAGATTTACTGCATTTACCACATAATAGGAATCTGACACAATATTAAGGGGTTCTAAAAAGGTTTTTAAAACTTCTAAGACCACTAAACATTCTACCACTTGAGGTGAATTTTCATTATATTGTTTGGATACCACTTTACCATTAGCCACATAGGCACCTATGCCAGTTTTTGATCCATCAGTATATACCACAATCCCATTTTTAAGTGGGTTTCTTACTGTTATTTGTGGAAACACAACAGATTGATTTTGGGCAAACTGTAAGATTGGATGTTTTGGATAATGGTTATCTATTTTTCCTGAAAAGGAGGTAACTAAAACTGCCCAATCATTAGATGCGGCTGCCAAGGTTTGAACCTGTGCAGCGGTATAAGGTACAATTAAAAGATATGGACTTTGCCCAAAGTGGGTGATTGCTGCTTTTAGGCCTTTAAGGGCAAGCTGTGCAATTGCATCAGGATACCAATCTATTATTTTAGCTGGGGATACGTTTGGATGGATCCACAACAATGGCCCATTCTGCCACAAAACTGCAGTTGGCAATTGTGCTGTCTTAAAGACACACAAACTGAAAGGCTGCGAATCCTCAATACGTTGTAATTGTGCATTCTGTAAGGCTTTTTCCACTTTTTGTAAGGCCTGGTTAGCAGCTAGAGTAAGAGTCCTAGGGGAGGAGATATGAGGATCTCCTTCTAAAATACTAAACAAAGGCCTTAACTCAGCGGAAGGAATCTTTAAAAAAGGTCTGAGCCAATTAATATCTCCCAACAGCTTTTGAAAATCATTTAAGGTATGGAGGTGATCTCTTCTTATCTCTACCTTTTGGGGCACAATCTTATCTGGGGACACCACAGAGCCCAAGAATTGTCCTGTATCAGAAATTTGGACCTTTTCTGTGGCTATCTGTAGACCCCACTGACTTAAAGTTTTAAGTAGAAAAGGATATGCCTTTTGTAGCATGGTAAGGTCTTTATGGCACAGGAGGATGTCATCCATGTAAAGGAGCAAAATTAAAGAGGGGAACTGTTCCCTCATTGGCAAAAGAGCTTTTTGCACATAAAGCTGGCACATTGTAGGACTATTGGACATCCCCTGTGGTAAGACCTTCCATTGATACCTCTTATCAGGTTTAGCAGAATAAGCTCTCTGACCCGTTAACAAATCAAAAGTCCACTCTCTCTGCTCTGGAGTTAAAGCAGCAGCGTTTGCTCGGGCCTGCGCCTGTGCCGCCTCCTGCCACAGAGCTCGCCATTCCACATATTTGGCCATACTAGGGAGAGCGGCTTTTGCAATCATTTGCCAGTCAGCAGGCGTTAGTGCCATACCAGCGAGCCTGTCTAACTGTACCAAGGTAAAATTAGCATTGGTTCCGTATTTACGAACCGACTCGGCAATTTCCTTAATCTGTACGTATTCTACCGGAGCGTGGACACGCCCACCCTCGGCTCCTTCAAAGACTGGAAATGCCTGTTCTATTTTCTTTTGTTCCTCTCGGGGAATGAATGAGTCTGCGCACTGCCTCTCTGCGCACTGCCTCTCTGCGCATTGCTGACGCACTACGGGCTGACGCACTACGCAGGGCGGGGACTCCGCATAGGGCGGGAGTGCACCTGGTAGCCGATTGCCCTGAGGCCAATTAGCAAACTGGCCTTCGCCAGCCGCTTTTGGCTTTTTTCTTAAATGACTAGTTAGCACTTTACTTGGCGGCTGGTATCCTTTTCTTTCATAATGAGCCGCTTTTTTCTCCCAGTCTGTTTCTTCAGAGCACAGGCTCCTTCTCCTAGAGACCTCCGCTAATCGATCTTTTTTCTTTTCTTTTTTCTTTTTCTTCCTTCTAATCTCTCCCCAGGTATTCCTACCTGACCTTAACTTTTCCTCGGGTTCAAGACCCTTGGAAAGGCCTGTATACTTACCGTTTCTCCTTGCTCCTACTCTCTCTCCCCGCTTTACTTCTGATAGACTGTCCTGAATTTCCTCTAGAATTTTCAGCCCTATCTTAACCACTATATAACATGTGAAAAGGAACAGAAGGGCTTCTAACACTAGAAAAAATTTAAGGCCAAACATAACTTGTAAAGCCATTTTCCACTTTACTTCTGATAGACTGTCTTGAATTTCCTTAGAAAGTTCAAGATCAGACTTACCTCGTTCCCCAGCTGAAAAGTTCTGAATTCATACAGTTGAATCCTTCTTAACAGTCTGCTTTACGGGAACCTTTATCACCGTCGTTCCCCAGCTGATGAGTTCTGAATTCGGCAGTTGAATCCTTCTCAACAGTCTGCTTTACGGGAACCTTATAACCTTGATTCGCAGTTCTGGTTCTGAAATGAAGTATCCCTCCTGCGCCAGTCCGGAGTTTTTTCTCGTCCCGGAATTCGGCACCAATTGTTATTAGACGCGTTCTCACGACCGGCCAGGAAGAATACAACAACCAGAATCTTCCACGGCAAAGCTTTATTGCTTATATCTTTATCGGGCCAGAGTGTAAGAAGCAAGAGAGGGAAGCAAGAGAGAGCAAGAAGCAAGAGAGGGAAGCAAGAGAGAGCAAGAAGCAAGAGAGAGAGAAAAACGAAACCCCTTCTATTTTAAAGAGAACAACCATTGCCTAGGGCGCATCACTCCCTGATTGGCTGCAGCCCATGGCCGAGCTGACGTTCACGGGAAAAACAGAGTACAAGTGGTCGTAAATACCCTTGGCTCATGCGCAGATTATTTGTTTACCAACTTAGAACACAGGATGTCAGCGCCATCTTGTGACGGCGAATGTGGGGGCGGCTTCCCACACTCCAGAGTGCTTGTCAGAAGCCCTTCTATGAGCCCCATGGCTCTCTCTATACTTCCCTGGTTGTGATATTGACTCTTCTATACGGTTCTATACGGCAAATCCTATTTGCTTTTTTCTGGATTGCTTTCTCAGTGCTATATAAATTCTTTGAGGATATGAACTTTATAACTGTCTAAATCACCAATATGGTTCCAATCCCTAGCACAAAATCTATTACACAGGAAGTATTATGACCACCACAAAATTCAGCTGCTGACTAACGAGGACAGACACCACCTATTGAGCATTATAATTCCAAAGTCTTTTTTGAGCTTCCTAATTGTTTTAATATCTAATTAAAAACCTAATTGTTTTTATATTATTACTGGGCAGTGATATAGAGAAGCTGCCATGATAATAATACGTGTAAAAAAAAAAAAAAACCAAGAAAGTGCTTGTGGAAAATATTTAGCACTGAAGGGAGAAGGAAGCAGAGAGTCCTTGATCATGGCTCTCCCGGAACACATTTGTTTGGAATTGGGAACCGCATTACTTTCAGCCTTTCTGGTAGAAAAGAATCAGACCAAACACTGAATCTCTGGGCTCCCTCTCCTCTGTTGAGCTCTTTATGTGTTTGAACTGGATATAGTCCAGAGGGGTGTCACCCAGAGGCTCAGAGTGAGACACGTTTCCAGGTCAATGACTAGAAACAATCACACCCAAGCCTCCCCTTAGGGCACTTGCCTAAACTAACAGGCCTACATGTCCCCCGTCTTTTCCAGGACAAGGTTCTCAGTGCTAAAAGAATGCCACTTGATCCAGGTTGCATTACTTCCTGACTAATCCAGCTCCTCTTTAATTCTCTTTGTTCAATGGGAAATTCTTGGGAAGCTTTGCAGAGCAGATGGGGGGGGGGGGGCTAAACCTGGAAGCTTCTTTGAAATGCCCAGGCAATCAAAAGTAGCATCTACTTACCAGAAAAATAAGTATTGGATAACACAAACTAGATCGAGACAGAGGTTGAATTATCTTAGTTCCTTCCTTGCATATTTCAGCAATAAGCAATGGGCTTCAATCCTGACTACACATAAGAACCACTTAAGAGTGCCAGGCCTTGGTGGCACACACACTTAATCCCAGCACACAGGAGGCAGAGGCAGTTAAGGGGGTGGGGGTAGGGGTGGGGGTGGGGTAGGGATGGGGGGGTGGGGAGAGTCATCTGAGATATTTAAAACCTTTAGTCACTCGAACTCCTGATTGGTAATCCTACATGTACTCCAAAACTTGTTTTTTAAAAGGCTTCTTTGAAATTTATTAACTATGTGACTATAGCACTTAAAAAGTGGTTTATGGGACTGGAGAGAAGGCGCAGAAGTTAAGAATATCTGTTGCTCTTTTAGAGGACTTGGGATAGATTCCTAGTACCCACATGGTTGCTTAGAATTGTCTGTAACTCCAGTTCCAGAGGATCTGATGCCCTCTTCCGGCATCCGTGGGCACTAAGCACACATGTGATACACAAATATATGCTGACACACAGATAATAAAAGTTAAAAATTTAATTTCTGACCACCATTCATAATTTATCTTCAAACCCAAAGGGAAACCACTGCAATGAGGCTTGCCTGATAGGGTTAGTGGAAAGGGTGCATGGAAGAGTAGAGTCCCTGCATGATGCCTTCTATGTGGCAGGGATCAACGGCTGTTCACATCCTTTTCCACTCCACTCACCAAGTGCCAGCACCATGAGCAATCCTGGAATCCCAAAAGCCAATGCATAGCAGTCTTCGCCAAAACACTTCACATCCCCTGAGGAAAACAGGAAGGGAAGAGTGATTGTGACTCACGAGTCTGCCATATTTTACTCTATAAGGTCAGGCTCTTGGTGTACGCATAGCTATCCTCTCTTCTTCCCATCATCTACCCCCATAACCCTTCTTTTAAATCAGACCAGTTGAAACTAAAACAACTTCTCACATACTTATAAGCCCATAGGAACGGAGAAGCTGGACCACCTGAAGCTGTGAATGGCTTTTTGGTTGGCCAGCATAAAGCCCTACACATGCAGTCCCATAGAAAGAATCCTAACCTCTTAGCATGGGTGTGATGAACATAGAAATCAAGCTCCCTGCATTGATGGAGAGGTAGAAGACCGAGAAGTATCTAGTCCGTGCCTCTGCCTGCAATGAGACAGATCATCAGGGAAATGTCACTCCACCTACCCCATGTTAACAGACATACAAAGCATCAAGTTCAGATTGTGCTACCACGGCATGAGCGTCTCATTAGCTCTCTAATACAGTGGCTGATTGACCCTAGACGGCCTTCTAAACTCAATTACAAACCCTTTAAGACCTGGGAAAAGTGATCAACCTGTCCTTAATACCACTCTTGTGTCTTATACATATTTATTATATGAATTTATTTGTATTAAATATCCATTTATTCAGTGTATTGTGAGTCTCTTCGGGATATAAATTTTATTCTGTAATATCTAGTACCTAGAAAAAATGCTAACATATATTAGACAATAAATGTTTATTGCCTGTATTAATTAGTTAATTAATGTTAATTGACTTCATTAATTAACTCCTTGAGTTAATGAATATATTTTGTGAAGTATATGGTAGGACAGTGTAGTGAAGCTATTATTGATCTAGGAGGAAAGTATAACTCAGGTTTCAGGGAGGATAGATCTTCCAGACGGTACAAAAGGGAATCCACTGGCCTAGAAGTGGTTTGCAGAAACTTGAGGTTGAGTTTGCTCTAATCACTGAAATATGTCTGTGGGCCTGCTACTAAATACAACCACTTTCAAGTGAAGTTTTTAATAAGTGATCTATTATATAGGGTGTACTTCATTCTAGCACTTCAGCTCTTCCTGGCGCACTAGAACAATCAGTCCTTCCCAGGCTCAGTTTGCGGTGTGTGTTTTGCTCCTTCTCCTTCTCATGTGCATGGACTTTCGCTCTTCTAACTCTTGTAGCTCATTGTGCACAGAAGCTGATCTGCCAGAGGTCTGTCATTTCCCCAGTGTCGGCCAGCAATTAGAATCCATGGATCCCAGAATAAAGTGTGCTGGATAACCCAAGTAGTCTACACGGCAAGAGAAGCATAGGAAAAAAAGACACACAGACAGAAAACAGGGGCAGGGAGAGATAACAGACCTTGCATTATAGAGAAAATTAAGGAGGGAAGGAGAAGCACACATACAGACTAGGGAGTGGAGAAACAGAACCAGGATAAACAGCTACGGGAGAAGGAATAGATTCATGAAGAATAATATGTGTGTGTTTGTGTTTATTAAAAATGAGAGATTTATAAGTATTTAGTAATTCAAGAATAAATTGTCCCCTGACCATTTGTCATATTTCTCAAAGGTGCTCATCTTCATTTTGGTCATATATTCCCCCACCCACCACTGACAATGGGAAATGTTACGAAGAGATCAGCCAGGCAAATCCATCTATAAAATGTAATTCTGTTTCATTGCAACTGGTCATTCTGCCCTTCACAAAATTATCTCTGTATTATACTTCCCATTCCTAATGTACTCACCATATTCATTCTTAGGTACATCAAGTGAAAGTAAAGTCACTGTTTCCAATCCTATGTCAAGTTTTACCTTCCATGAAGCAAGCACCTAACTTCCTATAGCTTTCACTTCTTGGGCTCAGATTTAAACACCATCCTCCCCCCAGTATTTATGGATAGCTGTATATGATCATCTCCTTGAGTTTTGTTTGCTCATTTGCATTTTGTTTTGAGTCAGCATCTTGTGCCTCCTGGGCTGGCCTTGAAATAGATATGTAGCAGAGGATGACCCTGAACTTCCGATCCCTCTGCCTCCATCTTCCAAGGACTGGGATTGTAGACATGGGCTCCACACTCAGTTTGTACCTTGCTGGGGACTGGAATGCAGGGTTTTGTAGATGCTGCACAAGTACTCTACCAACTGAGCCACATCCAAGCTTATCTTATTCATTCTCTGTGTCCTCAGATTTCAGCCTTCCATCATATGACTTGTCCACCTCCCCCTGGGTACTTTCCTTTAACTGACCTTTAGTTTTCTCTTAGCACAGAACTAAGCTCCCTAGACTGGACTTGATCAATAGGATTACCTCCGTCTTAGCAAATGGCTACTTGACAGGTTCCCCATTCTGATGCTGGTTACACACTCTTGAAATACAGAAATAAGAAGACCCTTACATGTTCCTCTTCAAACTGGTCTCCGCCAAAAGCTGCCACACAGGGTTTGATACCTCCTGTTCCCAGAGCTATGAGACTCAGGCCAACCAATGATAAGATTCTGAAAGGGAGAGGCAAGGATGCTAGAACCATGTTGATACTAAACCAATTGTAGAGATGGGCTACAAAAATACACAGGAGAAAAACAGATATTCAAAGATAATGTCTTCTTATCACATCTACCTTGTGGATCCTTCCTACTTGCCGTTATTCCAAGAACTACTCATTAGAACTTATCATCTTCACATTTGAGACTCTGCTAAGAATTGTATTGCTTAGAAGATTCAGTGCATGATAGTTTTATTTTTCCTTTGCATGCGTCACGTGGAAGAAGGAACTGCAGGGACTCGGAATCTAGCACACCAGTTTTTAATATCTTATTTTTGCAATTCAGGTGAAAAATTTTATGGACTCCACTCTTGTATATGCTTACTAACTACAAAGTAAAATATTGAAATTTATCATAATAAGTAGGAATGGCATCAATAAGTTTTATGGAAAAGTGAGAAGAAGGTATTTGGTGTTTATTACTTTTCAAATAAAGTAAAAATATTCAACTCAGAGTGTGTATATATATGTGTTATGTGTGTGTGTGTTAAATTGGAGATATATATATATATGAGACAGTAAGATGGTAATATATAGAACTACACATGCATAGATATACCCCAAGTTTTGGCTATGACTTCTCTAATATAAGTGAATATATAAGTAAATGGAGGGAAGTATAAAAGGTTTTCTTACTTTCAAGTGCATGAAGAGTTTTTATGAAAAGTATACTAATTGGCCATTCTATTTGTCTTCAAATGTTTACCTAATAAAAACTAAGACTTGATAATGTAAGAAAGGGTTCTGTTACTTGTAATCCTTTTGATTTTAATAAGTTTGTCAGTAAAATTATATAAAATAAAGGAGAATCTCTGGTATAAGATGGACAGCTACCTGTAGTGGCTCTCTGAGACATGTACCTGCCTAAGGTAAGGAAGGCAGCTCAGTGGGCTCCATCATTTTACTCACGTATGTAGCATTTTTCCTCCCAGTATTGGTATGGCACCCAAAGACTTGAATACATGGCCAAGAACATACACCAGGGACAGATAGATGATTGTCCTGTGAAGAAAGTCAAATCAGTCATCGTATTATTCGGAGATGTCAGGGTTCACTCTGTTCTTGTAAACAGAGGAGGAGACTGAAGTGGAGGAGGAGAGAATGAACTGGGAAACAGAAACAATGGCAGATGGCTTACACAAAGGAGGGAAAGGGAGTGGGACTCTTGATCGGTAGCATCTGCTCAGAAGGCGCAGATGTTTCTTTCTGGTTCTCTTCCCAGATCTGCCGTCTGCTCAGCTCTGTACACAGAGCGACCCTACATCTATACAGACCTGACAGGAACTAGGTGGGTTTGCAGCAAGCACAATGAAGTTTCAATCAGTAGAACAAGATACCTCCCCTTGCTCTTTTTTTCTCAAGAAATGCCTCTTAGCTCTGGGGAGCAAGAGGAAAGATGAACGCCCGAGTAACTAGAAGTGCTAATACAAAAGACTTTCAACAAGCACTATGATGTAAAGAGAGTCAAAGGGATTTTAGGTTCAATCTGGGTAACGTGGACACTTGGGCTAACTGTAAACCCCAGGATGATTTCCACATAGATAATTTACCCAAAATAGGGAAGTACAAAGGATTTAAACTGCCCAGCCATAAAAATCATGCAATTGGTAAAAACTATATGTTAAGTTATTTTTTCCAATAGACTTGAATAGCAAATAAGTAGCGCATTATGGAATTCCAATAAGAACATATGTAGAGCTCTACACACTTACATGACACAATATTGCTTATACTCCCTATGTGTATTATCATAAGCGGAATAGATACAATGTATATTATCATATAAATGGAATGCTAATGATATAATAAGCCCTCAGAATTATATAGTTGGTATTTATCATTTTAAAGTGTTTTATGTTAGTGTCAAATACAAAGAATGCAACGAAGGTGCCAGGAGGTGCCAAGAATCTTGACTTGGAGGTCCCTCATTCTAAATTTAGTCTTCTTAAATTAGTTTTCTGGGGGTGGAATCCTTATTGAAATAAAAGGAAGAACTAGAAATAAAGGCAATAAAAAGAAAGGGAAAGAAAACTGGTTATTACAAACCTCAAGGAGATGACAATCCTCAAATTGTCAGCGAGAAACAAACTAAATAGGGCTGGAGAGATGGCTCAGTGGTTAAGACCTCTTGCTATCTTTCTAGAGTTTGAATCCCCATCATATTTGGTAGTCCACAGAACCTGTACCTCCAGCTCCAAGCGACCTGATGCCCCCTCCTTGCCTCCACAGGCACTCACCCACATGTGGCATTGTCTCACACATACAAACATACACATAAAAAATAATAAAACTAAATTCTTAAGAACTTCTTACACAAGACTTGGGGATTCTGGGTGCCCATTTTCTCTTACATAGCTTGGATTCCAGGACAGTAAGCAAAGAAAGGCTTTTAGCAGTTGTTCAGAAAATTGTTTCTTGAATGTTTAAATAGTCTTCCTAATGTAAATATTATACCTCCAAGATAACACTGAAAACACACACACACTCTCTCTCTCAAGGGGAGGCAGTTAGCACAAGCATAAAACAGAAATAGGAGATAAGACAGAGAGATAAGAGGAGGGGGCAAGTTTGAACATAGAAGTATTCCTTTTCCTCCATGGAGACAAGGCTGCCACCTCAGGTTTTAAAAAGCAAAAGAGGCAGTTTTTTAAAATCAGGAATCAAACATGGCAGCGTGAATAGCAGATGTATTTCAGTGGACTGCGGCCCTCACTCTATTTGTGTATGAGGCTCTCCCATTTATGTACACACACACACACACACACACACACACACACACACACACTACACAGGGAAAATTAGCCAAGTGTTTAAATCATCCCCTATCTAAAGGAGACATCAAGTCACTCCCCAGAGTCTGCTGTTTAAAACAAAAACAAGGTCCAAAGCAAATAAAAATCTTCTTCATTACTGTGTACCCCTGTTCTCAGGCTTGATGATGCTTTAGTTTAGATCATAGTACCTAGAAGGCTCAATTATAGAGAAAAGACAACAGTGAAAACATTTTAGGTGTCCCTTTTCAGTTTAGCGACGATGCATATAAAGCCAAAGTGGTGGCAACTGATGGCAGCTGGAGTTAGGATTGAGGAGGACAAACGTGCATGCTGCTGCTGCACACTCAGAACTCGGAGGATGGCATAGTTGATTCAACGTGGGGACATGAAGCTAGGATAAAGAACAGCCAACGTGAACAGAAATATGCAATTATAAATGCATACTGGCACTTAAACTCCAGGTTCCAACACTCCGAGTGGCTGTCTGCCTATAGCTGAACTTGACACCTCCAGACTTGCTAAGGGACAGTCAAGTCTGTGGAAAGGGAAAGGGGAGAATTATCACTTGGTAGAAATATGACAGTTAGGAAAGAGCTAACTAGACAAAAAGCAAAAGTTGAGGCCCAACCCAGAAATACAACAGTAAGAGAATGAGGAAAATATAGAATTAGAGAAGGCAGGGAAGATGAACAGGATGAATTACTGAGTGAGTGGGTAAGAATCTAGACAGGGACATGTCATTTGTTAACAGAGTCATCACTACTATCCTGACAAATTTCAGTAGAGGTAAAAGGTGATTTGTAGAATTTCCTGTTGAAACTACCATGATTTGCTCTCATTAAAGCTATTTGAACTCTAACAATGTGAAAACATAATACAATGTGAAAACATATTACGTATAATTTATCTCCTTATGCTTGTGATTATTTGGACAAATAAGAGATGGTGAATAAACACTTAAATTTGGATCAGACTGAATCAAACAGTTCTTTTTCATTGAAGTATACTTCTCTGTCATAAGAAATGATGATAGAGAGAAAATGGCTAATATATAGATGCTTTCTGAAAACCGTGGCAGTGGTTGAGAGAGAAAGAAAATAGGAAAAGAATTCAAGATTTTTGTTTGATTACTTGAAAATACTAGAAGCTTGTACATGATTCCAGTACAGGAAAAGATTCTAACTCTGAGAGAGAATTTGAAAACTAGAGAAAGTAGTTTAGGTAATGATGATAATTCTGTAAAAATTCAAGACTTTTGGGTTTGTGTAGTTTATGTAAATTACACTTCAATAAAAGTAAGTTAAAAAAAAAAAAAAAAAAAAAACCTCAAGCAAGATTGAGTTAAGAGTACTCCTCCAGCAGCCGAGTAGGATGCCCAAAGGGAAGAAGGCCAAGGGGAAGAAGGTGGCCCCAGCCCCCCGCCGTCGTCAAGAAGCAGGAGGCCAAGAAGGTGGTCAAGAACTCTGTTCGAGAAGAGGCCCAAGAACTTCAGCATTGGACAGGACATCCAACCCAAAAGAAATTTAACGCGCTTTGTCAAATGGGCCCGCTACATTAGGCTCAAAATACCTCCTGCCATTAACCAGTTCACCCAGGCGCTGGACAAGCAGACAGCTACTCAGCTGCTTAAGCTTGCCCACAAGTACAGGCCAGAGACAAAGCAAGAGAAGAAGCAAAGGCTACTGGCCCGTGCTGAGAAGAAAGCTGCCGGCAAAGGCGACGTCCCAACTAAGAGACCACCTGTCCTCCGAGAAGGAGTCAATACAGTCACCACCTTGGTGGAGAACAAGAAGGCTCAGCTGGTGGTGATTGCCCATGATGTAGACCCCATGAGCTGGTGGTTTTCCTGCCTGCCCTGTGTTGAAAGATGGGGGTGCCCTACTGCATCATCAAGGAAAAGGCCAAGCTGGGGTGCCTGATCCACAGGAAAACATGCACCACTGTTGCCTTCACACAGGTTACCTCGGAAGACAAGGGTGCTCTGGCTAAGCTGGTGGAAGCCATTAGGACCAATTATAATGACAGATATGACGAGATCCGTCGCCACTGGGGAGGCAACGTCCTGGGCACTAAGTCTGTGGCTTGCATTGCCAAGCTGGAAAAGGCAACGGCTAAAGAACTCGCCACTAAATTGGGTTAAATGTACACTAAGTTTTCTGTACATAAATATAACTACAAAATCAAAAATAAAAAGAGTACAAGTGAATAGCATTAAGTTTCATCCAACATATTCAGGAAGCTATTGTTCACCAAATCCTAAAATTTTACTTCTTCAAACTCAAAGGAAGTTATTCTAAAAATATAAGTGCATCATCAGCACTGCAGAGTAAAGGAGGGAAATGGTGTATTCTATACTTAAATGACTAGATCATGGCTTGTTTTCTATTCTCGGTGTAATTCCAGTCCATATGTAATGAATCCAATGACTGATACTGCACATATAACAAATGTAGCCACTTGCCCACCATGCCTCTCTGAAGAGACTGCATTTATATGTTCACATATGTGAATATATGTGTGCATGTGCATACATACACCAAATTAAGATGTAAATCGGTGTTCACAGTTAGAATTCTGGGTTGGTGAATTTCAACTGTCAACTTGACAAAACTAGAATCCCCTGGGAAGAGAGTTTTAATGAGGAATAATCTAGATCTAGTTGGCCTTTAGCCATGTCTGTGAATGTGTGTGTGTGTGTGTATCCTGAATGCCAATTGATGTAATAAGACACAACCCACTATAAGTACAGCCATTCCTTAGGTCCTGAATGTATTAGAGGGGAAAGCTAGCTGAGTTAAAGCAATCAGGGCTGAGTTTATTCTCTCACTGCTCCTGGCTCAGGGAGAGATATAATTAGCTGCTTCAGTTCCTGACTTGACTTTGCCAATAACTTAGGATTGTAACACATATAAATCTCTTCCTCCCTGTATTGCTCTGTTTGGTCAGGATATCTGTCATAGCAACTGAAGTGAAACAATGACAAGTTCTATCAAAGTGTGGGTCTACAAACACAATACCACACAGTCAAACTACTTCAGGAAACAATACATACTTACCTTTTACTTGGAGACTTTACAGTACATATTAACCCTATTGGAGACTAAAACAAGTTATGCACTTAAGGAAACTTTTTTTTAATGTTTCCAAAACAATGTACAATTTTTCTATACTAATTTTACCATACAAGCTTTTATTTTCCCACATAATTAATTGTATCTTATATAGTCACATTTTTAAAAGAGTATACTTTGAGATCAGTTAACTCAGAAAAATCCACAGATGGCAAATCCACATTACTAGATAATAGATACCAAAAGCTTATCTTTATCCCATGAGGATAATGTTATAGAGGCCAATTGTGACTTTATACCTCGTCTGCTGCTTCTATTTTTAGGAACAGGAGAACTGAACAAAATCGATTATTATTTTTAACTTGTAACATCTTTATTAGATTCTAAAGAAGGAAACAACAGAAAGACAAAGACAGTAAACAGAGATGGTTTGGAAGTCTCTGAAAAGAAAGGGCAATAAGATACTGAAGGAGGTAGAACAACCGAGTCTGGGCCAGGAATAGTGGCACACGCCTTTAATCCCAGCATTTGGGAGGCAGAGGCAGGCAGATTTCTGAGTTCGAGGCCAGCCTGGTCTACAAAGTGAGTTCCAGGACAGCCAGGGCTATACAGAGAAACCCTGTCTCGAAAAAACTAAAAAAAACCACCAACAACAACAACAAAAAAGAACAACCGAGACATTGTGGGGAAAGTAACAAATAACCAAAGTACTTCTCTAAAAATAGAAATTTACCAGCAAGTCACAACCTTCACCTCACTGAGATAAACTAAGGTTTAGTCTTCAGCTACAGAAGACTAAAGGAAGATCTTAAGGGGGAACTGTGGACTAAACGGACGTGAAAACATTGGGAATGAATGGAAAGAAGTAGATTTTCTCTGCTGTCTGTCGTGGAGAGGTATGTATCTGACAGAGCCATGAGTATTTACTTGTTTCTGGGTTTTGCTACATGACAAGAGATTAGGAGCTCTGGGTAATTTTCTGGACAGTGAGCGTGTGAGGTTCCTGAGGCTGTGGCCTGCCATTGTCCTTACTTGAATTTTCCCAGCCAGGAGTCAGCAATCGCTGCTCCCAAGATGGGGGTGAAATAGCAGAGGCTGCTGAAGGCATGGTAGACAGATGTGGACGTGTCTTCATTCCAGTGCAGGAAGTACAGGAAATACAAGGTCAACACAGCTGGGTGGAGAAGGGAGAAAACAAATGGGAGACACAATAAGATAGATGCATTAAAATGATTCAAAATAGATTTGATCTCTGGGTTCAACAGGTGACCCCGGCCTTTGGCACTGCTATTAGAGAAATAACTGGGTGATGACTGCCAGGCAGTAGAAACAGGACCCATGGGAACAGTGAAAGTAAATGAGGCATGCTGGCTACACAAATACAAAACTCATCCCTTCGATCTCTGTGCACCTGTAGCATCGTTTAGACGGTGAGAAGTTAGCACAGTGCTTCCTACGGCCCTTCCTCTCCTCCTTCCCAGCAACAATACGGCTCAATGGGGCTTACAGGATGAGGGCTTTCTCTACTTGTGTTCTTATTAGCTGTGCATTGTTCCTAAGGGCCTTTTAAAATCTTAACCAACATGAGTTATTAAATAGAATTTTATGAAGCATTTACTATCATGGCCAGAGGAAAGGATCAGTTTATACCGAGGCAGAAATGATTGGACAAAGTGCATGAAAGGAGGCCAGGCTGCTATAAACACAAGCAGAGAAGGCTCTGGGGGCACAGAGTTACCTTTCATGCCATAATAGGAAAATCGCTCGCAGAATTCGTTCACCACAATGAAGGCGATGCTGAGTGGGTAGCTAGAGCCGAAGAGCTTCTATTCAACGAAAAAGCAAACGTAGGCGCATGAGCACTTTCCCCATTTAAACTACATGGTTACTTTACAACTAAAATATATCTTCAAATGTACGTATACGAAGAAGCCCAACCTCCCACTAAACTCCACCTCCCGCTAAGCTCCACCTCCCGCTAAGCACCACCTCCTGCTAAGCTCCACCTCCTGCTAAGCTCCACCTGCTAAAATTTCTGCTGGCTCCCAATAGCATCTCCATGGGGACCAAACCTTTAACATAGTTAGTCTCATTTTGCCCAGGCTGGCCTCTGCTTTAAGATCTTCCTGCCTTGGGCTCCCAAAGAGCTCAGGTTGCTGGTGAACCCCACTATGTCCGGATAAACTCATCCCTAAATTGTTGTCATCAGTTATCACAAAGCAGTGGTCTCTTCATAGTGTTGTCATACGTTGTCATATGTAGTGGTCTCTTCATACGTTCTCATGCTAATCATGCTTATATTACTGGTGTGGGGGGTAAAAAGTTCAAATCTTACTTCATCCATTATTAATATGGGACGAGCCAGACATTCCTTGATCAGAACACGCTCACCTCCCCACAGTATCTTAATAAAAGCCTATGGCTCTAGGCAAGAGGATGATCATAATTATTGCTAAGAATAAATTGAAAAGATAGCCTCAGGAGCACGTGATATCCAGGCAGTCAGAGCCAGATGTCACACTCTCATTTAGCTCTACTACAGGGACTGGCTGGTCCCATCTGCCATGGTCACCATTCTGGGGGAAATCTTGACAATCTGATGACTTCTCTTTCATGGTTTGCAAGACCCAGGCATAGAGTTCAAAGTGGTGGCCAGGCACTCCTAAATATAAGCCGATTGGTCACCTTAACTCTGGGAAGAAAATTCTGAAATCCTATGAAATTAAGTGTCCACCTTTCCTACTAGTATGCTTACGTAATGTTTCCTTTTAAATTGTATTTGTATTTATGTACATATGTGTTTGTATATGTGAGAGCCTAAGTATGTGGGTACCTGCAGAGACCAGAAAAAGATGTTGGATCTCCTAGAGCTGGAGTTATAGGTTGTTGTGAGCTGTCTGACTTGGGAACCAGGAGCCAAACTCTGGTCTTTTGAAAGAACAGCAAGTGCTCTCAACTGCTGAGCCATCTCTCCAGCAACAAGGTTTTCATTTTCAAGCTGTACATAAGAGTAACTGTGCTATTTCATGCATTATGTAAAATAGTAAATATCACATTTTATTTTAAATCTCTTTCTACACAATAGCGCCACTAACGTGGAAAGGGGACAAAGATCATCTATCCTTTGAGACATTCAAACATTAACATGAGATTTATATTACCTCTTATTTCACAGGTATGTACCTCTCTAACCACCCTTAACAAGATATGATAAACTATATATAAAAAACTTAGTCTGCCTTTTACCCATGTGGATATGAATAAATCACCTTTCTATATACATGTTACTGCATGATAACAACTTGATTGAAAGATGCACTGAGTTGAAATTATTACCTTTGCAGCTCTCATCCTGAGAACTATGTAACATAGAGTTTATTTAACATTAGCGGCATACACTCTCACTGATTGGATTAACATGCAATCCTTACTGAAGTGACACCAGTACTCCGCTCTGTGTTTCATTTCTGTTACTTCAAGGAAATCAGAATCATACTGACCTCATGGTTGATACTAAGAACTCAGCAAATAATTGGTTATTATTACTGTAGCCTTTCTACAAAGAGGATTTTAATATGATATGAGAATCGAACAAGGCGATACAATCGGAAGTGCTTTAACGAGTACGAAATACAAAATATTATTCTTTGTTCCTCTATCCAACCTCCCACTTTAAAGTAGGGACACTTAGTAACAGAGAGTGGGTCTATTCTAAAGCTTTTTTGGTGTCCAAAAAAAGAAGGCTCTGCACACAAGGGAAACTAAAGGCTGAGTTTTGGTATTGGTAAGGAAAGAACAATCACACACAGTTCTCCAGACAGGAATGCTTGCCAAGTCTCCCTGGACATTCAAAGTGCTTTTTCTCCCCCAGGGAATATGCAATGAAACAGAGCAAAACTCTGGGGCCCAACTGAAAAAAAAAATCTGGCTAACCCACCCTGTTGCTTCCTTCCCAAAACAGAAGAGTCTAGAATTAATTTTCAGGTGAATTCTAATTCCATGAAAGCAGTAGTTTTTCTGCTCTAATACAGTTCAGCACAAAGTTCCAACAGCCAACGAGAAACTTCAAAAGACTTCCGTATGCTATTACTGTCAGAGACAAACCGAACTTTGGGACTCACCGGAGTTGACTTCTTTGGAGGGCTTGGAGGTCCAGGCAGCATCTCTTCAGTAGAGACAGGTGAAAAGAGCGTTTCCTTGGACTCATTTTTCTGGAAAGGATTCATGGCTGGCTCCTTACTCTCTCTCTCCTCAAGCATTTGGCTTCAGTAGGCAGCTAGGACTGCTGCCAGCCTACAGTGAAAAGGGGGACTAGGGGGAGGAGGGATAGCTACAGCAAATAGGTTTAACCCTGTGGGTGTCAGTTTCAGTGGCTGCCTGCCTTAGAGCAGAACTTGAAGCTATAGGAAAAGAGAGGGGCTGCACGCTGATTGTGCCAAAGGTAAGGCATGGGGAAGTAAGAACAACACGTCACAAGTCACGAGATGAGAAGAAACAGTGCTAGAGAATCGATTAGGGTTATCTGTTTGAGAAAAATACCTCTGCAAATGAGGACTAGATAGTACTCAAGAATGCAGCATCTTGGCTAGGCATACAGCTCAGTGGTAGAACATTATGCCCTGCAGGTCCTGAATCTGATTTCTAATGGCATGTGGGGGTGGGGGCGGGAAGAATACAACAGTGTAAACACAGAAGGCTGATTTCAGATTAATAATATCTGCCATTATTGGGCACTTATTATGTGCCATGTTAATGTATATGCGTTATTCATATATGTATGCATGCATACCTTTGGTTTTCATACATTTTACTGCTATCTTTATTATACCACAATTATTGTTCCAAGAAATCAGGAAACTTATCTAAAAATCACAGGGCCAGTAAAGTGGCAGATCTGGAATTTTCACTATGCAGAAACAGATAGGAAAAGCAGAGACAGGTATCAGCAGTCAGTCGTGCAGGTATGGAAGCCACAGAAGTGGAAACGCAGGGAGGCTAGGAAGTCAAAATGCTGTGAACAAGAAGGAAAGTCATCACAGAACTGAATCTGAGAATAAGAATGATCCGGGCTTAGGTTTTCAACATCATAGCATTCAGCTAGAAAATCCTGTAAGTAAAAAATACAAGGTTAAAGAAAATGACAGGGAAAAGAAGAGTTGGTAATGGCCCTTGCTAAAGTCGCTTTCTGTATTTTCAATTTATCTCTTCAAAAATCAGTTCATTCATTCATTAAGAAATAAAATTTAACATGTGCAAAAAATTATGAACCAGTTGCTTTCTAGGTATTATTGCAAGCATTAAATGTTCTTAACTTTCAGTGGATTTTATTCCGACGCTAGAATACTATACTCAGTCCCTTGTCAGACAAGCAATTGGAATACACATTGTGACAATAGATACATTATACCCTACATTGAATTGAATGTATATAAAATTGAAAGTGTAGTACTATATATCACTGATGTAAAAGCATTGGCTTTCACTGTGACATTTCCACACATGCGCGTCACGCGGTCTGAATGAACACAGTCTCCTTGCATTTCCTTCTTTCTCCCCTTGGTGTGTTACTTTTGCTAATCCAAAGAGGTAAGAGAAGCACAAAAGAAAGGGGGAGATATTGCCAAAGGCTACAAAGGACATTTTCTGCACCTTGGGGTTACACCCTGAGCACTAACCCACCAAGTCAGGCAATGTCAAGATGAGTGATTTCATTGGCGAATGCAAGAGAGGAAACTGAGAACGAAGAACAAGGAAAAGAGGACAATGTAGGGGAAGGAATATGAGCAAATTAAAATTCATACATATATGAAATTTTTTAAAAATGCATTATTTTCTATGTTAACTAAGAAAATAGTAAAATGAGAAGTAGGGGGAACAGGATAGAAAACTCTATGGCCTTATTTCTTGCAAAATTCGTACATTATCCGTTTGAATGACTTTTCAACAAATGAACCTTTCCCCCCCTAAACTTTAACTTGGACTTTGACCAGGTTCTCTCAGGTTCTATTGTAGTTTTCATCTATTTTCTCTTCCACCAACCTTTACCCAAAGAATAATCCCGTTTTACTTCTGCCTGGAGCATTAATGATTAATCTGTAGTTGTTCTTTTAGGAAATATTGCCTTTCCTGACCTAACTCAGTTAAATACTGAATCTAAAATAGGCAGAACTTTCTGGTCAGGTTACCTAGTAGAGGCACGAGCGTAGTGTCGACTTATTAAGTTACCGGTTTCCCTTGCCTTGGCCTTGAACTTCTAGACGGTGTTTACTTCAGAAGAACAGATGAAGTAGCACCCATATGCACAGCCAGAGGTCCCCGGTTGCCAGGCTCCAGAGCGTGAACTTTGGTTTTCAAACCAATTTCTATGAAATCTGTCTTTTTGCAAGACAAGGTCTTGCTGATCTTCCTACTTAGCCAAGGATGGCCTTGAATGTCTCTGATCCTCCGACTTCTACCTTCAGCATTGCTGAGCGCTGGGAGTCCAGGAATGAGCGGCCAACTCGTTTCAAGTTTATGTAGTGCTGGAGACTGAACTCAGTTCAGGGTTTTGTGAGTGCTAAGCAAGCACTCTACCAACTAAGTCATAGCCCAAAGCCTGAAGTTTATCTCTGGATAATGGCAATACAATAACAGCATTTATTCACAGAGTCAAATAATATCAGAGATATAAGAAATCTGAAGCATTCCTTAGGTAAATTCAGCTTCTCTGATGCTAAGGATCACCTAGAGCAATAGCATATTAAGATGCTTGCTTATACTCTTGTTTCTGGTAGGTCGGCCTGAAACAGAAGGGTACAAGTCCAAGAGATACATAAGAAAAAACATCTTTGACATAGAATTAGTATTAAACCCTTCAGAGATAAAAAAGGACAATAGAAATAATAGAAGAATCTGAATATCAGAATCAAACATCAATGACAAAAAAAAAAAGGATATTTGTGGCTTCTGTGTTATGACAGCATGGAGTAAATTTTTCAATTATTTGTAGAAATGAGCTCTAATATAAGTTGTCAGAGAAGCAAATATAAAATTAAAAATAAATTGTGTTTAATAATGTCCAAAATATAAGAATCAGCCCCCCACAAAATTGTATTTAATTATCAGCAACAAATAAATAGATAAGGGAACTTAGAATACCAATCTTAGTAACATAAGAAGTATCATGAAACTTAGTAACATGAAGATATCAAGCATTAGTGGAAGAAAGAGAAAATGAAAGACTTGAGTTTGTGAAGGCATGATATAATCATGATTTGGAAGGTACATATTATGAAAATGTCAGTAGTCCCTTGTACCTGGAGCAAAAGATCCCAGTAGGTTTTAGGAATGAAAAAAAAAATGACTACTTGATTCTTATAATTCAAGCAAAAATTCAAAAAGCCAGGAATAACACAGTACAACTGTAGAGGGTTTGAACTACCCAATTAATACCTGTTATGAAGTTAATTACAACAGAACGGCCACAAAGATAGACAAGACAATCAATGGAGCAGAACAGAATTCAGAGAAAGATCCACATATACAAAGGTAATCTTGCAGTGTGAGGGTAGGTGGAGAGTTAGAGCGCTTTCAATAAATACACCATTTGGATATGCTTATGGAGAACAGTAGTTTTTCCTTATACCAAAAAAATTAATTAATTTTTCATAGGTTGACGATTTAAATATTAAAGTCAAGATCAAAGTTTTTGAAATCAAGCATAAGAGATTTGTTTGTGCCGGGGGTGGTGGTGAAGGCCTTTAATCCCAGCACTTGGGAGGCAGAGGCAGGCAGATTTCTGAGTTCAAGGCTAGCCTGGTCTACAAAGTGAGCTCCAGGACAGCAAGGGCTACACAGAGAAACCCTATCTCAAAAAACCAAAAAAAAAAAAAAAAAAAAAAAGAGATTTGTTTGTAACTGTGGAGTAAGCTAAAATTCTTGAAGACTACATTAAAAAATAAATCAACTCTTCATAAATTCGGGATTTAAATAATAAAAGAAAAGAAAAATGAGTTACATAATATTAGAATTAATGAACAATTTGCTAGAAGATACCATTAAAAATGAAAAAGTATATCCCAGTGGGGAAAAAATGTTCATAATGTATCTAGCAAAAGTGATGTGTCCATACTCCAAAATTCAATTACAGATGATTAATAAAAAATGGCCAAGCCGGGAGTGGTGGTGAAGGCCTTTAATCCCAGCACTCAGGAGGCAGAAGCAGGTGGATTTCTGAGTTCGAGGCCAGCCTGGTCTACAAAGTGAGTTCCTGGACAGCCAGGGCTATACAGAGAAACCCTGTCTCGAAAAACCAAAAAAAAAAGGTCAAAAGGAGCAAAGAGATGCTTCCCAAACAGTCAATAAGTCTGTGAACAGGTCATCAATTATATGGGTGCAAATGCAGTATAATTGATATGAGCTATGAGTTAAATTTATCTGTAAGAGAATAATACATAGAAGGGAGATTGCTGGGCCAAAAGGAATGATTTTGAAGTTTTTGAGTGATCTATCATTTTCTTTGCCCATTTTTCTTTATTGAATTGCTAACCTTTGTAAATCTGTGGGATATATTTGAGTATTATTGATATTCACACTGCCATCCTTTGTCTTGCGAATGTCTTTTTTTTTTAAAATTGAATCCATGGGCTTTTGAAATTAAATATAACTTTTAACATAGTTGCACAAGTCACAAGCATACAATTTCATTTATTTTTACACATGTGAAATTCACACAGCTACCTACTACACACATGAGTTAAAAAATACTTATAATAGCACTTCATTGCTGGACGTTCTTCGCAGAATAACACCCATTGCTTGCCTCTGCCTCCCAGACGAATTCTCCTCCACCAGAGTAATCAGACTTCCATCGCTGTGGATTTCATTTGCTTTGACTGAGTTTCACATAAATAGGGTAACGCTGTTTGCATCTTCTGTGTCTTATTCCCGTTACTTGATACTACAGTGGTGAGATTCCTCTATGTTGTTGCCCCACGCAAGTTTTTCTTTCCTTCTATTACATCAAATTTACCATACAAATAGATCACTTTAGTTAGCCATTCTACGCTGACGGACACTTGAGTGGTTCCAGCTTTCATGTTGGCGGTTGTCAATCTTTCCAGAATCACCTTCTCTGTAAGGCTCTAGGCTTTACATGGGAGTCAGGAAGTAGAAATGAAGGAGCACATCGACTGAGCGTCAGATTGGGCAGCAGTTGTAACTTGCTGAGCTGAGCTGAGCTGAGCTGAGCTGAGCTGAGCTGAGCTGAGCTGAGCTGAGCTGAGCTGAGCTGAGCCTGATGGATCTGTAAGTGTAGCGCATTCTAAGAAGGGGCAAAGTGTCTACACTTTGGTCTTCGTTCTTCTTGAGTTTCATGTGTTCTGCAAATTGTATCTACATACTATGGTTTTGTATATACATACTTTGGTTTTCATCCATGACTCTTGGCTCATCACTCCTGTAATTTTGGCTCATTGCTCCTGAAATTCTCTAAGTCTTCTACGTCATGAGATAATATTAGGATATTTACAACCTCCAAAGCAAGTCTTAGAAAGCAGTCTCTCCTCCTTCCTCCTCTCCCATTTTCTCCTTTTCTCCCTCCCTCCTTCCATCTCTCCTCCTCCCCTCACACCTGCTTTCGTTTCTCCCCAAGGCGGACCAGAGAAACAAGAATTTCACTCTGACAAGGAAGACCACAGAGACTAAAAATACACCTTAATCTTATCCTATTCTTCTTAGGGCAGGCCATAAAAAGACGGTCTTGTTTTCTTTGCATAATAGTAGGTCATTAGACTCTTTTAATTCCAGAAGAATTTGCCCCAGGCCCTTGGGGAAGAAATAGTGAAGAATCTGACCAGACAGGCCTTGGTAGGTTTCCTCATCCAGTCTATCTGTGCCTATGCAATGAAGTCTCTGTAGAATCAGAAAGGACATGATTTGGAGAACATCCAGATTGCTGAACCTTGTGTGACCCGGGACGATGTAGCCTCTCCACACCCCTTTCCCATACCTTGGCCTATCACCTCTTCACATTATGTTTCATAGAAATATGCTTATGAGTCTGTAAGCCACTGAAGCAAGTTAATTCAACAAGAGGAGGGATTTTAGTGGCCTTTATTTATGGCCAATTGGCTTTAAGCACAAGTAAAACAATGTAGTGCTTGGAATTGACATCTGAAGTGGGCTCACATGCTGTGCAATCTGATGCTGTCCCTGGGCAGGTAACTTCATAAAGTGAATCATATTAAAAGACATACAACTTGCATCTACTGCAGAATTGCTTGCTTGCTTGCTTGCTTGCTTGCTTGCTTGCTTGCTTGCTTGCTTGCTTACTGGAGGGAAATCCACCATACATTTCGGGATCGCATGATGTTGTTTTGTTTTGAGTTGATTTTGATAGTGTAAGACTACAAGACAAACCAAAAACCTTATTCTCCTCCCCTTGAAGGGTATAAAGAATAAAAATGAATTTATTAAAATAGTGTTTAACACTGGGTGAAGCCAGAGGAAGCCTGTAAAGGAGGGGAAGGAAGGATTGTAGGAACCAGAGGTGTCAAGGACACTACAAGAACATGACCCATCGAACCAATTAAGCAGAGCTCACAGGGGCTCACAGAGTTTGACATGATAATCACAGACCCTGTATGAGTTTGAGGTCCTCTGCATATACATTGTGGTTGTGTAGCTTGGTGTTCTTGTAGGACTCCCACAAGAGGGAGTGAGGGAATGTCTCTGATTCTTTTGCCTGTGCTTGGGACCCTTTTCCTCCTATTGGGTTGCCATGTCCAGCTGTGACATGAGGATTTGTGCCTAGTCTTATTATATCTTGTTATGCCATTTTGGTGGATATCCCTGGGAGGCCTGCTCTTTTTTCTTTTCTTTTTTTTTCCTTGGGGAAAACTAGAGGAGTGGATCTGGGAGAAAGGAGAGGTGGGAAAATGGGAGGAGCAAAGGGAGGGGAGATGGGTTAATAATATATATAAAGAAAAGAAAAGAAAAGAAAATGATGTCTAAGTTAGGTATGGTGATGCATGCCTAGTCCTTGAAATGGAGGCTGAGGCAGGAGGATCGTGAGTTTGAGGCCAGCCTGAGCTACATACTGAGACTGTCTCAAGACATGCCACCCCCTCAAAAAAGTCTTAAGAATATTTCATTTACAAGGAAAATAAAAGCAGGAAACAAGATGAGATGTTCTGATTATAGGAAACTACAACTGGGAGCTAGCCTTCCCAGCTCACCCACTGTGTACTCATTTCTTGTTAGTAGTATTAAAAGGAATCCCAGCATAACAACTTTGAATAACAACTTTATATTTTGAATTACCTTAATAACACTGTAGGAGTGTTTTACCAGCTACATTAAATATATGAATCTGCTCTAGTTCAGTGCTATAATGGTAGTTTTCAGTAAAACATTGCTGAGTAAGGCAGAACATGAACATAGATTAACAAAGGGGACTAGAGAGAAGGACAACCAGAGAAAGAAGGAGAAAGTAAAGCCAGACTTAAGACTGCCCATAAATTACACTTAAGGAAATACCAGTGAGAATAATGACATTGAATTGCCAAAATTTGAAGAAACCAGGATGTTGGTTCAATAGATAAATGGATAAACTATGGTGCATGCAGACATAGAATAGTATTCAGAACTAAAAAGAAATAAGACTACTGAGCCATCACAGAAAGCTGATCTGAAAAAGCCATATACTGTATAATTCCAACTACAGGATACCAAGAAAAGGCAGAGCCTATGGAAACAGTAATATATCATATGAGGTCAAGCCAGGAGTGATAGTGACGCATGTCTAACTTCAGCACTTGGGGCATGAGGTAAGAGAAGTGAGGCATATTCAAGACCAGCCCAAAAAATGAGCAGTGCACACAAGACTTTTAAGGCAATGAAACTATGCTATGTTTAATACAGTGATGGATTTATGTTATGACTGTACACATTTGTGAAAAGTCTAGAGGGTGTACAACATCAAGTATGAATCCTATTACAAAATATGCATTTTGGTGGTGGTGATGTGCCAATGGAGAGCCATCAGCTAGAGCAACTAGCTGATGTCACCCTTTGGCATGAGGTGGGAGGGAGGGTCAGAGGGAAAAGGACTCTCTCAAATTTCTTACCAGTTTTTCTGGGAACGTAAACTGCTTGAAGATTAATAAAGAAACTGTTGTTTGATAGATTTCAGTTATAACTAAATACTTGTATTTCCTTTAAATTCAAAACTATCATAAATATAAATACCAAATACTTAATACTTAAATTATTTTCTTGAGATCAAAATGTTATTTAAAGACTCCGAGAGGAGCCCCTCGCTCAGGCCTCAGGACAATAGCGGACACCCAAGAACTCACGATAGACCAAGCTTGTTGCAAACCACATGAGGCTTTATTCAGGGAAAGCCAGAGCTCTGGGGACGACTCATATCCCACACAGGGGTAGAGGAGTTGACCTCGAGAGGAAAGAGTTCCCAGTTTTTATAGGCCCTCAGGGGAGAAAGGAGAAGGGGGAGAGTAGGGGATTTCCAGATCTAAACAATGTCTATTCTCAAGAAATGGGTATGGGACGGGTACAAGGAAAGAGTCTGGGGCAGGTGTAGCAACTCAGGATTGGCTGGGCTGTGGTTGCTGGGGAGATTTTCTGACTCTTTCTCAGCAACCGATATCACAAACACCTGGCAATGGGCTTCATCAGTGGGCACACACATGGGTCAAGGAACGGTCAAAACATTGGCAGACACACAGGTTCGAGGAGTGGCCAGAGCATTGTGCACCTCTATTTTTTAAAATCAGTGAAGCTAGTTCTGCTAACACTGACATCTATCTTGCCAATTTCAGGGCTTCTGTGTCCTTTTACATTCTGTCAGGATCTTTCATTATAAGAGATAACAAAACATCAATTAGGATAATTATTTAACTTCAATTTTATATAAAGTGTAAATTTGGCAGGAATTAAAGTATATTCAGTCATAATTTAAGGCATATCAGATAGGAAAGGCACAACTACAATGAAAACCATAAACTCTTACTATAAATCAATTATTTTAGCATTTCACAATTTGGGGCAACAGTGGACAGAGACTCTGGAATAGTGGATCTGCAGCTCATTTGTTAGCAATTCCTGGGGCAAGTTAAGTTCCCTAATATCTGAATCTGTTTTTCATCTACCAAATGTGATAACATTTTGTTATGACTAAATGAAGATATCACATGAGAATACCAACAAATAGTTGAAAATTCTGAACCAACTTTATTTTTTCAGCAAAAGTTGCACAATTTCCATAAACATAGGAATATTTATTCTCAATACAAAACAGATTCTTACACATCTCACAAATGTTTTCTCTGTAGCTTGATACTGCTTCAGTCCTCACTGTCGCTTTCTGACTCACTCAGCTGCAAGTCACTTCCTAAAATAAAAATAACAAAACTGTTGAACTGTTAATATTTAATAAATCCATTTAGTCTAATATGATTGCTTATAATATAACTCAGCCACATACCATGTACACCAATTAATACTGCATAGAAAGTAAAAGCCACGGCATCAAACTTCAGCATTTCATATCACCCGGCATTTATTTTAGCTTTCTTTCACATACTGATAACATCATTCCCTTTACACTACTCTCTTATTACATCAGACTATCATTTTCAAGAGTGTAAAGTTTATAGTGTGTTTTTACCTTCAGATGCAATCCAAACCATTATGGAAGAGATGTCAAGAACCCTTAGACCAGATGTCACTCAGTGGTAGGATGCCTGACTACCAGGCCCAGGACCCTGTGTTCAATTCCCAGTATCATAAAGACTATCTAGGCACCAAGGGCTTTTGTAAGTCATTTGTATGGTTAGTCATGGAGGCAGCATTTCAGTGGAGCAGAATGACAGGAAACACATATCTAGTCTAATGTCAAGTAGGAGTAAGTCCTGGGGGACTATGGAGAGAGGAGCAGGAGGTACTATTGTATGTACTATAGCTGGGAAAGCTTAATGAGAGGCAACGTTTGAACAGAAAGTCATTAAACAATGGAGGCAGTGTCTCATCTAAGATAAGTGTAAATGCTCTAAGGCAAGTGTAGAGTGGCTGTGATTCTTTTTATTACATATTTTTTGGTAATTTCACACATGAATGCAATGTATTTACATCACATGTACTTCCAACTCACCCCTGCAGCTAACTCTTCCTGGACCCTCTCTCCCTGACACGACATCTTTCTCTAAACTGCATATCTTCTTTCTCTTCTTCATTCTACTCTTTTTTAAAAATAGCCCACTGGCTCCATTTAGCTCTGCCTGAAGGTACCAGGGTGTAGAGCCACCTGCTGAAGCTTGGGTCACACTTCTGAAGAAAGCTCATTTTCCCTCTCTTAGTCTCCATTAGCTGACAAAACACGAGTGGGGGTTATAGGATTTTTTTTCCTTATAGAGAGGCAACGGTGGCCAGAGTGGGAGAAATGAGGGAGACAAAGATGGGGAATGAGGCCAGAAAAAGTAGAGAGGAAGTCTCAGTAAAGACTGTTTGAACACAATGAGAAAGCACTGAACAGTTTTAACAGGAACTAAGTTGAACCTGACTATACCAGTAACTACACTGTAATGGTGTAGAGGAAACATGGAAGCAGGAGAGAAGCTGAGTCTTTTCTCAGTTCTGACCCAGGCATGCCAGCACAAGTATCACTTCCTCCCTGGCATGCCGTGGTTTAAGTGTTAAGGTGTATCTTTATTATTTTCGTTTGCCTATTTTAGCATCTGCAGTAGATTCATGGCAGTCTTCAGTACTGGAAAATTCTAAAGGTTAAGTTTTCACATCATCCCTTCTATTCTTTCTGGGAATTCCCATTATTCAGTGTTTCATCTTTTCCATCTATTCTCCTTCTCTCTTAGTTTTTATTTTACCCTGTGTTCTGGGACAGCACCTTCCATCTCACTAATTTACTTCTCACCCTTGTCAGTCTTGCCTACTTATTGATCTTTTTCAGAACATTCCTAGGACTTGTTCCTCCAAATTTAATCTTTAAACACGAACCTTCCTGTCTGCGCACACGTGTGGAAGCCAGAGGACGGGCTGTTGGTGTCCCTTCTCTCCCACTCCCACGTGAGCTCTGGAGATTGAACTCCACTCAGGAAGTTTGGTGGCAAGCATCTCTACCCACTGAGCCATTGCACTGATGATAATGTTTTTAAGTACGGGAGCTCAGACTCTGGGTCTTGTGTATGGCATGCAAGCACTCTTCTCTCAAAGTACTTGATTCTTATTTATAATATATTGGATTTTGTTTTATTTCTGCTTTCCTTTGTTTTGCTATACATAGCCAGCTTGGTCTACAGAGTAAGTTCCAGGCCAGCCAGAGTTACATAATAAGACTTTGTCTTCTAAAAGGCTATGCCTTCATATATCTTCCTAGGATCACATGGGTTTTTTCTTTATTTCAGAATTATATTTGTCCATTTTGAGGAGGAAGTTCCTCTCTCTGTCTCTTTGTCTGTCTCTTTGTCTGTCTGTCTGTCTGTCTGTCTGTCTGTCTCTCTCTCTCTCTCTCTCTCGCCTTTATAACACTCTTTGCAGGATCTTGTGATTCTGCCCCATTTACCAGAAACAAGTTTTACAATCACCTTTGAAGATTGCTATCTCTTGGAGATATGGTAGGTCCTTCAAGGAGTCAATGAGTAACAATGCTGTATAAACTATGGCTTCTGAAACAGAGCCACAGGAATGGTGTAAGTGGTTGCTTTTCCCCCTAGCCTCCTTTTACTAACTGAAGAACATCCAAGTATCTAGTACTCTTTCCCATCTTCACTTGCCCTCACCATACATTGTCTAGCTTCCCACAGAAAGTATAATTTCCCTGCATCTTATCAAGAAACTTTGTTTGTGTTCATGTGCACATTTGAGTGCATGTGGAAGCCAAGGACAGTTTCAGGCATTGTTCCTGAGTGCTATCCGCCAATGCTTTGGAGACAAGATCTCTCACTATCGTGGAACTCACTAAGTGGGTTTATCTGGCTGGCCAGCAAGCTCTAGGGATTCCCTTGTCTCTGCCTCACCCTACTCAGGTTTTGTTCTTGTTTTTTCTAAACATGGGTTCTAAGGATTGAACTAAAGTATTCCAAGCTCCTTCCTAAGTGAGCTATGTCTTTAGCTTGTACCAAACACTTTGTGTGTGTGTGTGTGTGTGTGTGTGTGTGTGTGTGTGTGTGTGTGTGTGTGCTTGCATGTGTCAAGAAGTCAGAACACAGTCTTGGTTGTTGTTCTTCAGGCCCTAGAATTTGCTAGTTAAGCTAAACTGATCTCCTGGGTTCCTCCAAAAGGCTTGGGTCACATCTCCAGCTCTGCCCTCTGTAGCACTCTAGGCTCTGGCTGACTCCACTCCACTGATCCTGCTGTTCTTGGTGATCATCCTATGGTACTGGCATCTCCAACATACTGTGGTCTTCCTCTGCAACTAGACTTTATCAATAGCAACTCATAGGCTCTCTTCATGGTGACAAGCCTCAGCTTTTTTGCATGACCCCTTCAGTCCTGGGCCATCAACTACAACTGAGACTGCACCTTCACCAATGGCCTTCGAAGGCTTCTTACAGTGCCAAGCCTCAGCTGCTCTCCATACCTTTAAAACTAGTACCATCTGGGTGATTTTACACATTATCAAGTCCAGATGCAGCATGAGGTTCAACCTTGGCTATCTCTGAAACACAGCTTCTTTGTGCTCTCAGAAAATACTTCCCAGATTTCACTTCAGTGATACTGGTCTCTTCTTCTTCTTCTTTTTTTTTTTCCAATTTTTTTTAATTAGGTATTTTCTTCATTTACATTTCAAATGCTAACCTGAGAGTCCCCTATACCCTCCTCTCCTACCTACTCACTCCTATTCCCCTACCTAACCACTCCCACTTCTTGGCCCTGGTGTTCCCCTGTACTGAGGCATATAAAGTTTGCAAGACCAAGGGACCTCTCTTCCCAATGATAGCTAACTAGGCCATCTTCTGCTACATATGCAGCTAGAGACAGGAGCTCTGGGGGTACTGGTTAGTTCATATTGTTGTTCCACCTATGGGGTTGCAGACCCCTTCAGCTCCTTGGGTACTTTCTCTAGCTCCTCCATTGGGGGCCCTGTGTTCCATCCAATAGATGACTGTGAGCATCCACTTCTGTGTTTGCTAGGCACTGGCATAGCCTCACAAGAGACAGCTATATCAGGGTCCTTTCAGCAAAATCTTGCTGGCATATGCAATAGTGTCTGCATTTGGTGGTTGATTATGGGATGGATTCCTGGGTGGGGCAGTCTCTGGATGGTCCATCCTTTTGTCGCAGCTCCAAACTTTGTCTCTGTAACTCCTTCCAGGGGTGTTTTGTTCCCAATTCTAAGAAAGGGCAAAGTGTCCACACATTGGTCTTCTTTCTTCTTGAGTTTCATGTGTTTTGCAAATTTTATCTTGGTTATTCTAAGTTTCTGGGCTAATATCCACTTATCAGTAAGTGCATATCATGTGAGTTTTTTTTTTGATTGGGTTACCTCACTCAGGATGATACCCTCCTGATCCATCCACTTGCCTAGGAATTTCATAAATTCATTGTTTTTAATTGCTGAGTAGTACTACATTGTGTAAATGTACCACATTTTCTGTATCCATTTCTCTGTTGAGGGACATCTGGGTTCTTTCCAGCTTCTGGCTATTATAAATAAGGCTGCTATGAACATAGTGGAACATGTGTTCTTATTACCAGTTGGATCATCTTCTGGATATATATCCAGGAGAGGTATTGCTGGATCTTCCAGTAGTACTATGTCAAATTTTCTGAGGAACCACGAGACTGATTTCCAGAGTGGTTGTACAAGCTTGCAATCGATACTGGTCTCTTCTTAATCACTGCTAATTTATTAGTTCCAGAAAATCAGCATCAATTGTCCCAGGAATCTCTTCTATTTTTGACTCTACAGGGAGAGTCACACGGACAAAGCTGCTGAGTTCTGCTGCTTAGTGGGGCTGGAACATGTGCCCTTCTTCTATTACATCATCACCAGCTTTCTGTTTTCTAATTCTTTCACTTCCTAAGCTTAGCTGTTCTGGAACTTGCTCTGTAGATTGACCTTGAACTCAGAGATCTGCATGCCTATCTCCTAAATACTAGGATTAAAGGTGTGGTTCTTTCTTTCTTTCTTTCTTTCTTTCTTTCTTTCTTTCTTTCTTTCTTTCTTTCTTTCTTTTTTTCTTTCTAACTTTTCTCTACTTAGAATCTTCTGTATCCCAGGCTGACCTTGAACTCAGAGAACGGCTTGCCTCTGTCTACTGGAATTAAAGTCGCATACCACCTTACCTGAACCTAAGCTTTTCATGGCCGCTATGCCTCAAGATTCAGGTCAAAAGCCTGTGTCTTTCATTTCTGAATTGTAGTTCATTCCAGATTAAAAGTCCAAGTGAAAACAATAACCAAGTAATAATAGTGGCTAACATGATATAACTATTCCTTGTTCAATGGTAAATGCATAAATAACAAGTTTAGCTGGGTGGAATCTTGCCAGAAGTCACCACTCCCTTAATCTGTTTACCTCCTTGAACACAGGATTCAGCTCCATTTCACTTCCTGGTGCCCGTTTATTACTTGAGCCACACATTTTATATTTTTCCTTTCTAAGTCTGCTTTGCTTCTTCAAAATGTTCTTCATGAATGGAATGAACTACAATTGGGGCGGGCTAACAGGTTCAGAGGTTCAGTGCATTATCATCAAGGTGGGAGCATGACAGTGTCCAGGCAGGCATGGTGCAGGAGCTGAGAGTTCTACATCTTGTTCCAAAAGCAAACAGAAAACTAGCTTCCAGGCAGCTAGTACAAGGGTATTAAAGCCCATGCCCACAGTAACACACCCAATCCAACAAAGCCACATCTACGCCAACAAGGCCATACCACCAAACAGTGCCAGTCCCTGGATCATACATATTCAAACAGCCACACTAAGAAAATAAATAGTAAATAAAGCAATATAATTTTGTTAAGGTCTACTCTCTATTGTAAAAGGAATTGCAAACTTTGAAAAGTATAAATCAAGAGAGGTGATAAATTAAATTATAATCACTAAAAGATCATTATCGCTAATAATATACATAGTTGATGAAAATTTCCTTGACTGTATATACACAAGACTTGCCTAAGATCAAGCCAGTCAAAACTTCAACATGAATGTGCAAGGACCTCACAAAACTCCACCCTAAGATGAAGAGCTATTGGCAGTTGGAGGCTTCTATGGAAGGAAAGTTCAGCTATCTTCAGAGATGCAGCCCTAGAAGATTGACCTTGTTTCAGTGAATGGACCTACAGTGATGTTCATACACATACTGGCAACATCAAGTGGACATAGCAGTTAAGGGAAAGGGAGAACATGAAGTTGGGAGGAAGTCCTGGTATTGATGGTTGGGGAAATCAAGAAAATGAGCTGAACTACAGTGGTAGTCATAAAGATAAAAAGAAGTAGATGGATTTAAAAGATATTTAGGAAGTAGAAGTCAAAAGGACTTGATGAAATATTGAGTATACAAAAAGGTAAGAGAGTAACTCAATCCTGGAATACAATCAGGCTTCTGGTTTACATAATGACACAAACGCTGCCATTCACTAGGCAAATAGACAGTGAGCCAAAAAATATAGTGTTGTTTTTTGTACAGCATTTGTACAGTATTTGAAGTGCCTTTTACTAAGAGGTGAAGCTAGACCTATCTGCCCAGGACTCAGAGGTCTGCATGGAGATTGGTATTTGAAAGTTCTCTCTAGATAGATAGATGGGTAGATAGATAGATAGATAGATAGATAGATAGATAAATAGATAGAAACAGGAGCATGAGGAGGTTATCTAAGAAAAAGAAGAAGATAGAATAAAAAGAAAAGGGCCCATGGAAAAGCTTCGAGGAGCCCTCACTCCAGTGACAGAGTACATTTTAAACTTGCAAAGGAGAAAAAAATTGGCTAATGATTACAAAATACATAAATTAAGATTCTTCTTTAAATTTTAGTGCACAATAAACATGGCTACAATGCAAGTCCTGTTTTAGTTCTTATGGCTATGCATACTTACGTAAAGTACTCATCAGAAGGGTACTGTGGTCCTGAAGTCGGTGACAAGTAGCATCAGCCTCTGAAGTCCTGTACTGTGGCCCAGCAGACATGCTAGGGTGCTCCGAGCTGTATTTCCTTGGACCCAAAGGAGAGAATTGGTCATCATCTTCAGAATCACTAGAACTATCCTCACTACTTGAAGATGAAGAACTTTTGGAATCTGATGAACTATCACAACTACTCATCTGGTCCATAAGACTAGCTTCTGCTTTCAGTTCTGAAAATAGAAATAATAAAGTCAAATAAATAACAAGAAGAAACACAATAACATAAATGCATTAGGTTTTTAAGATAAGGAATAAATAAAACTAAAACACATATTCCAGCATCTAAACCATTTATTTTAGAAATTCCTGTAGTGCACTGTCCAAGAAACTTTCTAAACATCCAGCCTGCTGCTGTTGCCCTTGGTTATCACCACAGGTGGAAGGTGGGTCCCTATCGCTAAAGACACCATGTATTTCAATAACAGGGTGCAGAGACCCTTTTGCTGGAACTGACCCACAAGCCCTCTCCTTGAGGATTACCTTTCATGGTACCAGAAGGTGACATTTGGAAGCTTCAATGGAGAGAGGCAACCAACTGTCTCACCCAGCTATCGTGCCCATGGACCCCATCAATTGTCACAATAACACAACATAGTAGTAGTGGTACATACACCTTGGTGGTAACCAGCAGACTCATGACTCACACAGCCAGAAAGATTATACTAGGTACCAGAAACTTAGGTAACTTCTCAGTGTTAGTGAAGTCATGGTTATTAGGGGAGAATCTACAACCACTAATTTACTAAAAGACCAGAATTATCCCTAATAATAACACTCTATAAACATTTGTCCTTACAGCCACAGATAAGTGTAGTCTTCGTCCCTCCATCCAGGAAATTTCTTTTTGCAATAGACAGAGAGCAAAACAGAAAACCACAACCAATCAAAATTCTGAGTTGTAGAGCCCAGTCCCAACAGATATACCTACAAAACCTATCTGCACCCAAGGCTCAGGAAACATTTGGGAGGAGGGAACGAAAAGATTGTATGACTCCCAGATCTTACAATGTTACAAATAGATCAGGGAGTTGGCTGTGAGATTGTGTCTCCTGCTGACATCAGAAGCTATACCCACAGAGTCTATTGCCCAAGCGTTACCTAAACAAGGATGATACAAATGAGCATACCAAACCGGATATCGAAAAACCTATGAAGCCTCAACTCTACACAAAAAGCTATTAGCCAACTGAGGGAAGCTGAGAACAAGAGAAATACTCTTCCCCAGGGAAGAGCACACCAATTGGCTGTCCAGTGCTAAATGATCAGCCCTGAAAACATGCAGAAACACACAGACAGACAGACAGACAGACAGGCAGGCAGACAGACAAGCACACAGCAATATGTGGACTAAACAGGTTATATTTGGTAATGTATATGTATTTACATGCATATATGCATGCAATATAATATATTATATTATACTATATATAATATAATATATTATTATATATTATATATAATATGTAATAATAATATATGCATGCAATAGCAATTAGTGAACAAAAGAGGCCATGAACTTAAAGGAGAATGGAAAAGGGTATATATAGGAGTTTTTGCAGGTACGAAAGGAAAGCGAGATATGTTTTAATTAAAATAAAAAAAAATAAATTAAAAGCCCCTCCTTTGGCACCAAGCTGGATTTTAATAACAGGAGTATGAGACTAAAAGCATAGGTAACCAGTTGGGTATGGCATCATAATTTGTAATCCTAGCATTCAGGAGGCTGAGACTGGAGAATATCAAGTTCAAAGAGCTATACAGTGAGACTTTTCCTCAAAAAGAGGGAGAAGCTCAGCTATTAAGAGCACTAGCTGTTCTTCCGGAGGACTAGAGAGTGATTCCCAGCACCCGCGTGGTGGTTCACAACATCCATGACCCAGGGGATATGATGCCCTCTTCTGGCCTCCAAGGGTACTGCATGTATGTGGTACCAGTTTTATACATATATATGAATGTATATGCAATATACTCATTAGCATAATAAGTAAAGTCTCAAAAACAGGGCACAAATAATATCTAAATTTAATTTGATATGTATAATAAATATATAATAAATAATGAAAAATTTAAAAGTGTAAAAATACAAAATGCATTATTAGTTTTTTTCCTTAGTCCTTAGTATGCACTGTGCAGTGTCATACCTATGGACTTCATTCTTTTTCCAGCTGGTCTAGAGAAAGCTTTGATGACTCATGTCTTTTGGGTTTTGTTTTTGCTTTGTGACCTACCAGGGTTTAACTAGATCTACTCTCATGGGCATGGGTGTGAAGCTACCCACTTGAAGATGAGCAGGTCATCAATGACAATCACTGAAGACAATGCCCTCTCCTCCGGTAGCCTATGAATTCCTCATACATGACTGAACGCTTATTGTATGTCTGTCTTGCACATGCCCTTGTAGGCAGCTACAACCGTTGTGAGTTCACAAGAACCACAGACAGCATGTCACTACCCTACAGCATGCTGTCTTCCCTATCCCTATTGTTTGGCTCTTACATTCTTTCCCTTCTTCCTTGGTGCTCCCTGACATAGCTGTAATATTCTTCTGTATCTTTTTAATGGCCACTGGATCCACTACTGATTATAGACATGGTCATTAAATTCCCAATATTAATGATTCATATCTTTTCTTATTTTGTTTTATTTTGTTTTAAAGTTTTATTTATTTAATGTTTATCTGCATGTACAGCTGCATACCAGAAGGGGGAATCAGATTTCATTGAGATGATTGTGAGCCATCATGTGGCTGCTGAGAATTGAACTCAAGACCACTGGAAGGGCAACCAGTGCTCTTAACCACTGAGCCATCTTTGCAGCCCTCATTTTTGTTTTTGAATAGAGGTTTATCAATTGTGTATATGTATTGATAAACTCTTTGTTTCACTGACATTCTCTACTGCTTTCAGTTTCATTTATTTTTATTATTTCTTTCTTTTTGCCTTTTTGGGTTTATTATTTTCTTTTTCTGGGCATTGGAACTTCAGTATGACACCTTTCTCCTTCTCTAATTCAAGCATTTAGAGTCTCACAGATCCCCCCCCCCCCCGCCACTGCTTTGGATGCATCATGTCCACTTTCTGTGTTTCTCATTTCCTTTTATTCTCTCTTTTTTCTTTAACCCATGGACCATTTAAAAGTAGGTAAATTTCCAAGTGTTTAAAGATTTGTTTAGTGTCACCTGCTATTGACTTTTAGGGTGTTTTGTTATGGTCAGAGTACAAGGTTTTTATGATTTTGTTTTAAATAAATGAATCAAGATTTTTCTTATAGCCCACGGCATGGTTTATGTTGTTGAGTGCTCATTAAGCAGACACTTGAGGAAAAAAGGTTCATTTTTTTGTTGTATTTAGTTGACATGTGGTGTGTGTGTGTGTGCGCGCGCGTGTGTGTGTGCGTGTGTGTTGCCTGTTACCCAGAGCACACTGAGGAAGTAAGTCACTAAGGATTATTGATTTTTATATTTCTGTTTTCATCATATCAGTTTTATCTCATAAGTTTGCAGTTCCATCGCTAGTCACATTGTCTTCCTGCTAAATGAACCCTTTAGTTGTTACTAATGTACTTCTTTGTGCTATTTTGTTTTGTATCTGATATTAATACAGCCACGTGTGCTTTAAATGCTTACATGGTGTATTCTTCTATCCTTTCACTTGAAAGCTGCCCATTTCATTAATTTCTTATAAACAACACACAGTTGTATTTTTTTGGTAAAAAAAAATAAATTTTCTCCATTTCAACTAATTGGTTTAGACCACTCACATTTACATTAATCACTGGCTCACTAAGGCTTACCTGTGACGTGTAATATTTACTTTATGCTTATTTCCTGTGCATTTGATTTTGATTCTTCTGTTTTACTTTCCTTTCATTTCTGTGGGATATCCAAATCTTCTTCAGAGTTCTGTCTTCCTTCCTTTTTCCTTCCTTCCTTCCTTCCTTCCTTCCTTCTTTCCTTCCTTCCTTCCTTCCTTCCTTCCTTCCTCGCTTCCTTTCTTCCTTCATTCCTCGCTTCCTTTCTCCCATGTGCTTTAGGTGTCACTTTACATGTATGATGATGTACTAGCATGTATGTCTTGCCATGATTCAGTGTTACAAGTAAGACATGAAAATCACTTACTTTAGATGCCTTTTCTTTTCTTTCTTTCTTTTTTTTTTTTTTTTTTTTTTTTTGGTTTTTCGAGACAGGGTTTCTCTGTGTAGCCCTGGCTGTCCTGGAACTCACTCTGTAGACCAGGCTGGCCTCAAACTCAGAAATCCACCTGCCTCTGCCTCCCGAGTGCTGGGATTAAAGGCGTGCGCCACCACGCCCAGCTAGATGCCTTTTCTTCTCAATTTTTAAATATTATTGTCTTAAGTATCAGTATTAACCAAAATGTTCACCTTTGCTTTGATTGCCACATATGATTTGGAAACGTCATGAGGACAACATTATCTTTTGAACATTATCTTTCTGTTGATCTTTATCCCTAACTGATGCTCCCAAATTCCTTCTTGTTATCATTTCTTTTATGATTACTTCAGTTTCTATAGCAAATATTTCAGAGCAGCCCCCTCGTCACAAGTACTTTTAGTGTTCATTTCTGTGGAAGTCTATTTCTCCTTTATTACTTGAGACTAATTTTGGCAAACACAGAGTTCATAACTTTCAGCATTAGGCAGTGCAGAGCCACTTCTGAGTTTCCAATAAGACATATGCTATTACCTAAGTGGTGCTCCTCTGGGTGATACAGCATAGCTCTCTTGCCTTCTGAACTTTTATCTCTGTCCTTAGTTTTCAGATGTTTAATTTATGTGTCTGAGCGTGCATTTTTGGGGGTTTATCCTGTTTGGGATTTGTTCGATTTCTTGAATCTATAGGTTTATATTAATCAACCTGGGATTGTTTTCAGGGATTATTTCTTCCAATTATTTTTTCAGCCCCTCTTTCTTTGTCCTCTGAGTGTTCAGTTGCTTCACCTCTTGGAAATTTTGTCAGTTTGCAGCAAATCTTTGGGGGCCTATTCCCTTTGCTTAAGTACACTTTCTGTTTTAGGTCAAGTGGATTCTCTCTATTCATTCTCTGGTAAGTGAGCCTGCCCTGTGGATTCATGCTGTTATTTTCTTAGTTTTATAATTTCTATTTGTGCCTGGTTTAAAATTTCTCCTTAAGTCTACTTTTCACTTGCTTCAAGAAAATTAATAATTGAATCATTTTGTGAAAGCTAATTTAAGACCATCATCAGATAATTCTAACATCTATTCTCTCTGGGAATTACTACAGACATTTCTCATTCAAGTTGTGATTTTCCTGATTTACAGTATAATATGTAACTTCCTAGTGTTCCTTACTTTTTGTGTGTATTCTAGGGGACAACCGACTTAAATCTTTTAGTTTAGCAGGCAGTCCTGGTTCAGATTTAACATGCAGACACTTGCCTGTTTCTGTGACAAATGACATTCTAATTCCAGACCTTTTACAGATATGTTGTTGTTTTCTTGGTAAATCTCCAGCAACTAGAGTTCCCACTGGTAAACTTGACAAAGGAGCTTTACTATCAATGAAGCCCAGTTCCTGAGAAAGGGAAGTCTGTGGCCTAATACAACAAAGACTGCTTCCAGGGTTGAGTGTGTGTGTGTGTGTGTGTGTGTGTGTGTGTGTGTGTGTGTGTGTGTGTGTTCCCACGAAGGGAAAGAAAGTGAAAAGTGCTTCCCAGCAAGGTGCTTGATATAGCAGGTACCCCTTGCCAGTGTCACCCAATCTCAAGGTGACTTTTAAATGCAGAGCAAACTTTGAAGGCAGGGAGGCTGTCTGGGAGATGGAGAGGGAATGGGCATTTGTCAGTGTGATGTCACATGCACATGCCTTGTGCCCATGCATTTCCTGATGGAAGAGGATAGTGTCAGCTCAAGCACAGAGGAGCAAGCGCTTGCATGGCATTATTCCTTTTGCTGGAACACTCAGCTTCCTGGTGCCTCTGAGTGATATGGGGAAATTTAGGCCCTATCTAATTTCTTAAACTCAAATTTACAGATAACTCGAAGATTGCAAAAATGGATGCACAGAATTTCTAGTGTAGTTTCTGGATATAAATTGGGAAGATGATTCAACCATCAGAGAGTAATCAGTTACATGAATAGAAAAGTGGCCCAGCAGTTAAGAGCGGCTCTTAAAGAGGACCCAAGTTTAGTTCCCAGCACCCATGTCAGATGACTCACAGTCACCTGTGACTCCAGGTTCAAAGGATCCCATATCCTCTTCTGACATCTGCAGGCACCTGCACACATGTGAGCAAACATGTATTCCCACACACATACACATAATTTGTAAATTACTTTGTTAAAAATAGAAGTTAATAGTACTATAGGATCAATAAAGCATTTGATAGAATATAGTCTAAGGATGCTATATGGACATTTCCAGGTAGCTAATGTTCTTTTGCATACACGTTTAGAATAAGAAAACTATTCTGGGTTCTTGTAAGCTGAGTCTCTATGATGCCGAAGGTATGATGCCGAAGCCATGCTTTAATTAAGGTCTGAAACACAAGTGCCATATGAAGAACCTTTACCTCTACTACAGACCACTATTGAAGACACAATTACTTCCCAGAATTGCTTCACACAATGAATTGCTTTTAGTATCTAGTAGCAAGGAGTAGAATGGGTCTCGGGCACCTATCTTAATATACTGTATATTAAGGTAATATAAAATACCCAACTTATATCTTTATTCTTGTTTTGCTGTCCAGTAAGTGCAAAGCTAAATTCCATTTTAATTTTAATAACTAGCAAATATACTTTAAAAATTCCCTTTAATCTCTTAATTTTGTGACTCTATATGTGTACTGGAGTGATACCATGATACTATTTTGGAAGTAGTCTTAATATAAGATAAAATAAAATTCAAGATCTGGGATCTTGTTGATGTTCAATTACTGTAACATCCATATCCTAGTGTAGCTAGGAAAAAAAAAGAGCTTTAACATCTTGAACATCCTATACCTCCCCAGAAGTGTCCTCCTGCAAGAAGGGACACGAAATAGAAAGAAACTTCCTCCTGTTTCTGTTGATTTGGAGGTGCCTTAGCAACTGACTATAAACAAAAAAATTTCACAGGAAGATGCTATAAAGAACTGATGAAACACTTTTTTTCTCCTAAATGATGATAAAAAATGATGTGACATGGATATACCTACATAAATATGCTAATTTACATGTTATATCATTATCCCAGAGAAGTACACACTCATAAAAATATATTCTATCCTCACTAAGTCCCACTGTTAATGAAAATTAACACTTAATATTTACTTAATATTACTTACCTCTATAAACTGACATGCCATACACTTAGATTTTACCTCTTTCAATATCATCCATTAGAGACGTTGGAGACATCTTCTCTTCTGATGGAGAATGCTGTACAAGATTGGAAGTCCTAGGCAGATTCCACATTTGCTGTTGCTGTTGTTCTAGTCTGTACTGGATTCTGCTACTCCCTTCCACTCTGCAATTAAGAATATCAAATATCAAAAAAGGTAAGCAAAAAAAATCACAAACCCAACTTCCAGAGTTACTGAACATTATCATGTGGTCTTTAGAAACCTCTCCAGTGACACTGAAGGATTAAAATGTTAGTCCATTTAACAATTGTGTATCGAGTTCCTCCTATATGTGTGCTGTACACACAGGTCTAGGGAGGCAACCGCTCAAAGGAGCAGATAGTATTCTTATAAATGACTACGATAAGGAGAAAATATATGTGCAAATTAAACTAAGTCTCTTCCACATTTCCCACTCATCATTTTAAAACAGGCATATAAACAAAGGAAGAGTACACTTCAGAAATTATGGTTGAGGCCCACTCTTCCTGCTTCCTGTGATCAAATCCTTCTGGCTCCTCCTTCCTGAAGTTTTTAGGCCCTCATTTTCTCTCATTCGTTTATACTCCCAAAAAATCTTGGTTTACCCATTTTCTTGTTTCCCACATTGTTTCTTTTTATCCAGTTTCTTTGCTAATGTTTCAGACCAGAACTGCAAACATGCCAATCCCTAGTTGGAAAGATCTTAATATGTAACTACTGCCAGCAAGGAAATGTCCTTGCTGGTTCTCAGTTAATATTCAAGGCATTAACCCCCAACCTACCTTTACAACCTAAACTCTAATCCACTACCATCATCCCCCGCTTTCCAATTCTCACACGGGCGCAGAGACAAATACCTGCTCTGTTTAAAGAGTCTTATTCACCAGCCCTGAAAGAATCAGCTATATTTCTGCCTTCACACTTGCTTTATTTATATATTCTCATATCCTTTCTGGTCAGTTTAAGGGAGCTGGGACAGCAGGGATATTAGCAAATAGAGGTTCTCAGGTTTCTTCTCTCTGTTGAAGTTGGCTTTGGAGACAGCTACTTTGTAAAACATGTTTTTGTTAGTATATATTAGCTGCACAAGATAATGAGCTTCATCATGGCATTTCATACATGTACAAGGTGCTTCGATAATATCCACCCTTCAGTTCCCCTCCCTTGCTCTCTCCAACTACAGCACCTTCTGTTTTAAACACATATTTAAGGTGATTCTTAGGATTTTAGCTTGCTTTGAAGTAACATTTTTCTTTTTAAAAAATTTATTTTGTATTAGATTTATTTATTTCACTTTATGTGTATTTTGTCTGCACTTTTGTATTCTGTACCATATGAGTGCATGATACTTGTGGAGGTCAGAAGAGGGCATTGGATCTCCTAGATTTGGAGTTACAGATGGCTGTAAGTGACCATGTTGTTGCTGAGAATTGAACCTGGGTCCTCTGAAAGAGGAACAAGTGCTCTTAACCACTGAGCCATCTCTCCAACCCCAGAAGTAACATTTTTCAACAATTTTTTTCTAAAGATTTTTATCAACCATGACCCCTCCCTTCAATTCCTACAGTCGCTAAACTTTCTACTGTTTGTTTAGCTCTTAGAACAGATTAAAATGGTTTAAAATGTACTATTTATATCTAAAAAGTATTTAAGATGTATATATAAATATGTATGTATATTTATATATATACATATATACACATACATAGTGATTTTTAAATTAAGTGGACTGTTAGTATGATTAAAACGTATAAAGTGTAGAAGTCTTAAGGTTAGTCTTTATTTAGCAAACTTTCCTTTCTCTAGTGTGCCTTCCATATTCTAAGTAGTCAATTTACTAATAAAGGTAAAGTTATTTTGGATAGTGGATAGTGTTTCTGTTCAGCCCAATGATATACATATCTGGAAATCATTTCAACATCACAAGGCAGTGTGCTAAGATCTTTTAACTAAGAATTATTACTAAATTTAAACTTTAAAAGATTTAAAGAAACTTTAAAAATGTTACCTTATTTTGTTCATCTGTTTGTTGATGTGTATAGATCTGGGTGTGGCACATGTACATTTAAATTGCATTAGTCAGGTATGCTGCTCTATCTCTCTCCCCTTAGTCTTTGGAGGCAGGGTCTCTCTTTGATCCAGTAGCCTCCATGTTTTGGCTAAGCTGGAGGCCAGCGAGCCCATCATTCTCCTAGTTCAAACAGCTGCAGTGCTGAGGTGCTGAGTTCTCAGACACATACAGGGTGTCCGGCTTGCCTCTAGAGCAGTGTGGTCTGAACTATAATCCTCATGCTTACATAGTAAGTTCTCTTTACAGCTGAGCCATCTTTGTAGCCCCAATTAACAGACTTTTTAAAGAACACATCTCATAGCACAATTTGACTTAATCCATTCATTCTTTTTCCTTAGAAATGTATATGCTGGTAAAATAATTTCTTTCAATGCACCACCTACCTTGTTTTTTTCACAGTGATGTTGCTGCTGAGCTTTTCTAGGCGACATTCCCCAGTATCATGGTTAATAATCAAAATGCATTCTTTTAAGTAAGGTCTCTTGGAACCTTTGAAAACTGTGACTGGTGGAGTTGAACCCTGTTTAAGAAGTTATCATCATTACTTCAAATATCATAGTGATTCAATTGAGATGGGCATTGAGTTCTTTTTGTACTATTTCTTTTTAATCCGTGTTATATATCAAGTCACTTATAACTGGTTTAAACTTACTACCATAAAACCAACAAGTGTGGCTTAAAAATAAAAGTACAAAGACAGGGTTGGTTTTAAAAGGCTGAGATCAACCCAGATCTGGCCTCTATTTCTAGCTGCTCAGGAGGCACAGTCAGGAGGGTCCCAAGTTCAAAGCCTGTCTGGATTACAGAATGAGTACAAAGCCAATGAGGAAACTTAGTGGGAGCCTATCTCAAGATAAAAACTGAAAAAAAGGACTGTGGTACAGTGGTACAGCACTTGGCTAGCATGTATGAAACTTTAGATCCAGGTAGACTTGCGCACGCACACACACACACACACACACACACACACACACACGAGATCTCAAACCTGCCATCACTGAAGAAAGGAAAAGTAATTACCCTGAAATAGTTTGATTGTTCATTTTCACTAGGCAACTTGGATTCAATCTAATCTAATCTAATCTAATCTAATCTAATCTAAAAATACATATACAGGGAAGGAAACAGGACCTTTGAATCATATTCTCATTTTGAGATGATCTAGAAAATATCAATAAAGACCAAATCTTATTAATCCTCTTGTGTGACAACAACATACACTTTATTAAAATTTAAAAAGTTCTTTCTCAGCAATGCATACTGATTCAAGAAATGAGTTAAACTTTAGGGATTTTCTTTAAAATGTATCAGAAGGGAGTGGTAAGAGAAAAATTACTCAGAAACAGTTATGTTTTCTATTAAGTCATTCTTAACAAAAGGATAAAGAGAGAATGAGGAGATGGCTCATTTGATAAATGTTTGCCACACAAGCATGAGGACCTGAATTCAATTCCTAGCAACCACATAAAAAGAGTGCACAGTGGTACTTGCTCACAGTCTTAGCACTAGAGACAAGACAGGCAGGTCTCTGGATTTTGCTGGCCAGTTAGCCTTGTCTAGTCTGCTTATCTAGAATAGTAAGATGAATGGCTCTAAAAAAAAATGAAGTGTGAAAATTCTCTCTCTCTCTCTCTCTCTCTCTCTCTCTCTCTCTCTCTCTCTCTGTCTGTCTGTCTGTCTGTCTTGCGCACACACAATTAAAGAAACTCAGCCCATTACTATTATTCTTCAAATTTCCTTATTTTTGTCACTGTCACCTCCAAACACGAAGACATTTTATATTATTATTCTTAGTCTTGCATGAATAATTCCTAAACATGGTTCACCTGGTCAGAGCTCACAGGTTCTCACAGTCTCTGTATTTTAAGGAAGTTTAAGAGGTTTATAAACTTTCTTCTTTATCAAACCGAACAACATTTCTAATTTTTTAAAAAAATTAAAACTTATTTTATTTTATGTGTAAGGGTGTTTTGCCTATATACATGTCTGTGCAGCATGTGTATACCCAGTGTCCTGAGGTTAGAAGAGGGCATTAGATCTCCTGGAACTGGAGTTATAGACAGTGAGCTGCCATGTAGGTGCTGGGAATTAAACCTGGTACCTCTGAAAGAAAAGCCAGAGCTCCTAACTGCTGAGCCAGCTCTTCAGCCACACCCTTCCTAATCTTGAACATTTAATTTCTGCTCATTTCCTTAAAGTACCAAGTAATTATAAGTATATGAATTATCTTTGCCTGAAAATAACTACTGAATACTTCCTACATCTCCATATTCACTATTACCCACCTTGGGGACTCAATCAACATTTCACCTAGATTACTGGCATCACTTCCTCTATTCTCTTTCCAATTCTGTTACTAATTGTGTTAATAGGAAAATCAAACTTTATGTACTCAGGATAAGAGTCATATTCTACAAACCTATATGACTTTTTAATTTCTTCTCCAACACTCTAAATCAGAACGATGCATACCTGGTTTGTATGTGTGAAAGTTTAGACCTTGAATAGCTACCAAAGGCCTACAAATTATAGCCTTGTCATCTACTAAAGTGGTACTATCAGGAAATTGTGGACACTTAAAACAGTGGAGTCTGGTGACAGCTCTCTGGTTATTAGGGCTAAACCCCCGAGGCAGGTGCTGGAAGTCCAAGGCCTCCTCTTACCGTCTTATTTATATATTTATAACAGTGAAGCAACACTTTTTTTCTGGTGATGTATATTCCCACTGTGATGTGCAATAGATCAACGTGGCCATGAACTGAAACTTCTAAACCATGGTCCCAAATTACCCTCTCTCTTTATAAGCTGATTGTTCTCAGGGGTTTCTTATATTAATGGAAAGCTAACTAACTTAAGCAATAGGTACCAAGAAGTGGGGTCATTGCTATGACAACAGTTGACAATGTGGCAATACCAACAGAAAAAAATGAGATAGGAAAGATGCTGTTGGGTGAGGTTTGAGATAGAAATAGGATTCTGTTGGGAACTGACCTGAAGTCAACCTTGTTATAATACACACGATAAATGTACGCCTACATTTTTTTGACTATTCCCTGAGAATTTGCTGGAAGCTGAGCTTAAAGGCAGGTTATTAACGGAGGAAGTTTCAAGGCAGCAAATACCTAGATTATACCATGGATAGTTCTGGCTGCTTTTAGAGAGATTTATAGTGAGAACAAAAAAAAAAAAAAAAGGAATATAAAGATTTGGAAAGCCTGCAGTTTAGCTAGAATCAGAGCATTAAGAAAAAGCCATTGCTAAAAAGATTAATATTATTGGAAAGAAGTCAAATGCCTTCTACCTGATTAAAAGGAAAGACACCTTGGTGGCACCTCTGAAATTTATGAGGTCATAGGCATTAAGGACTCAATGATATAAAGAATGCAAATTTGTTCCAAAGACTTTCTAGGGCATAGTCTTTTGACAAGAGATTTCCAGGGCACCCTGCTCACTTAGGACTTCTTAAATGGGTGAGGAACTCAGAGGTTGTGGGTACCTCCATGACACACTCTAGCCTCATCTGTAGGATCTAGGCTTTGTCCACATGCAGAGTATAAAGGTTATGGGATCATGTAGGATTCCGGTGAGATTTCAATGGCAAGTCAGGTGTGGGGGTGGGGAACAAGTAGTGTTGTGGTAGTTCTGAGCCCCTGCAAGCAGCCCCTGACAGGATGAGACACAGAGGGAGCAGTGAGAGTGAGGCTGGAGCTGCAGTGGAGACCCAGGAGGGAAGAAGGCCGGAATGTGGAACACCTGCCTCCCTGCCTAGGGTATGATACCACAATCAGCAGAGTCCAGATGTGTGGCCCCGTGGGCTGCATCCATCAAGGCTGTGGGGGGTGGAGCTGCCTAAGCCCTTGGGATCCACCATCCTACCATGGTGTGCCCTGGATGCCGAGCATGAAGATTTAGAATCTAATGTCTATCTCCTGGGGGCTTGATCTCATTCCTTTTTGCTGTCTCCCTGTTCTGTCTTTTTGGAGGATTAAATATCTGTTTATTTTGCACCAATGGAAATATGTAACTTTATTTTTTATTTTTCAGACCTCACAGCTGAATGTGTCTCAGAGAGAACTATGGACTTCAACTTTTGAACATTTTATACTCTGGGGACTCTTTGGGGTGCACTAAAGGCATTTAGCATTGAGAGGTAGATGTGAGCCTTGGGGGAACAGAATAGGATGCTTACAGTTGGATCTGAAATGTTCCTGAAAGGGTCATGTATTGAAGGTTTGGTCCCTAGCTTGGTGCGACTGGGAGAGGAGGAATGTGCAACTGGGAGAGGTGGAAACTTGAGGAAAGTTTTTAGTCACTGGACAATTCTGTAGACTGAGATGTGAGGATTCTGGTCTTGGCTATGATATAAACTTTAATTTAATTTTATTTATTTTTTTGCTATGACTAAAAGTAGAAAAAGAAACCCATAAGTTGAATCTTTTCCCTTTACAAACTGATTATCACAGGCATTTATGGCATAGTAGAGATAATTGACTTAAAGTGGTCAGCCAAGAGGCATACTAATACATACACATATATATACATATATTTATATATATATGTTTATATATATATATATATATATATATATATATATATATATGAACAGCTTGTTTGAGAAAGAAAAAGAGATCTGGTATCCAGCATCTGTGGGCATCAGCATTTAAAGGGCATCCTTCCCCCCAACCCAACTCCCCCCTCACACACATACATAAAATTTAAAAAAATTAATATAAAATATGGACTTGCTGAGGGCTGGAGAGATGGCTCAGTGGTAAAGAGCACTGACTGATCTTCCAGAGGTCCTGGGTTCAATTCCCAGCAACCACATGGTGGCTCACAACCATCTGTAATGGAATCTGATAGCCTAGTATGATGTGTCTAAAGAGAGCAGCAGTGTACTCATATACATAAAATAAATTAATTAATTAAAAAATATGGACTTGCTCACACTTCTTTATTTTAAAGAATTTTAAATGTTTTAAAATCTCTGGTCTGAAACAATATTTTTGTTACAAACTAAAAGCCATTTTCACATTGAAACATGCTTTAAGATGTGAGCTCAAAGACTCTTAAGCATGAACAAATGAATTAGAACAGAACCTCAGGATAAGGGAATGAAGCCATAGTAGTATTAAGCAAAGGAATTTAGTTATTTATGTTTAATTAATTTTAAGTAGAAATGAGCTATATAAATGTATAATGTTAAACTAAAATTATTTAAAGAAATTTTGCAGCAAAACGTTGCATTAACAAAACTTAGGTGTCTGGCCGAGGTGGCAGGGAAGGGCAGTGGGAAGAAAAAGGGAAGGATCCTAGGAAAGACAGAAATATATCCCTAACACCCACCCGTCTTATATGATTTCATAATACCTGGAGAAACATAGCTTTCATAAATAACTGAGAGTTACAGGTTTGATTATGAACAGGAAGGGGGAATAAACACAAAATAATGATAAAAAATGGAAAGATACCTGATGTTTGGCAATACTCATAAATAATGTAAAAGGATAAATAAGGCAGGCTAGGAATGTAGCCTGCTTATAGACAGAGTACCTGCCCTACCATTTGCAAGGCCCTGGGTTCCACCCCAGAACCAATAAAAAAATAAAAGTTAAGGAGGAGCAAGGTGATGCCTGATAAGTTCTTCCAGTCATCTCTCTCTCTCCCTGTAGACACACCAAGCTGAGTAGCTGTTCATATGATAAAGGAAGGAAACACAGCAAGACCTCACCCTACCTGTTTTTAGTATAACAAAACAAAAGGACACACTGCAGCCTGCAAGAAGGAAAGAACTGTCAGAGCCACCTGCACCCCAACTGTAAGCAACCCTGCAGGGAGAAGCACACCTCTAGCCTTGGGTAAGGAGAGAGTGCAGTCCTCAGCCTTAAGAACCAACAGCAGGCTCATCCCAGTGAACCACAGTGTTGGGCAAAGCCCCACGAACCCTACCACGTGGCTAATACTGGGGCCTGAACCAGTGGACCTGTGTTAGGTCAGACAGCAGCTTGTTTCACCCACATCTCTTACAAAGTTAGTTGACAGAAAGCAGAACTCTTCCCATTGGGAAGCAGAAACTAAAGGTAGGACCCACCACAGTAAGAACTTCAGAAAAAAAAAAAAAAAAAACAAAACTGAAAGCCTTGAGTTCAAAGAAACTCTAGATTGGCCCTAGCATCAGGTCCAGACCTATGTGTTAAAGGAATTGAACAGTTTTGAATGCATCTGTTCTATGCACAATGTTGACTTAGGCTATAGTCATCTCCACCTAAGGTACAGGATTCTACAGCTGCAATCCAACTGACTAACACCCTTCATAGCTAAGACACTGTTTCTACCACCTATCTCTGTCCGCAGGCTGCATAGATATCACAAGGCCCAAGCTCCTAGAAAAGGCCATGAAACCTCAGATGTGGTTGAGATTTGTGCCCTAGTGGGACAGACTTGTGTTTTGATCTGCATCATCATCAGCTCCACTGTAAACACCAACATACCTTGAGGCTGCATAGGTCCTTGTAGTTTTGTGACTCTCATTATCTAGCTTAATAACACCAATGTGGGTGACCTGCAGGCTACCTTCCCAAACACTACCCTATCCTCAAGCTGTAAAGCTTATTTCAAGCCTTTTTTCTCGGTGAGAATAGGACATAATAGCAAGCATAAGGTTTTTGTTGTTGCTTGTTTGTTTGTTTTTGTTTTGTTTTGCCCTGGAACTTAGTGGTGGTAACACCTGACACTGGGTTAGGCCTGTCTGTGAACAACCACAGTTCCAGGAAAAAACATACAGTCTGCTTCTACTGGACCTCACTTTTAGCCAATAGCAGCTAAAACTGTTCTAGTAGCTCTGGATCTCAAGGTCCACAGCATCATAACACAGCCTTGGTCCTAACAGAGAGCTGTGCTGGTGGAGCATAGGCTCATAGCTGACTTGGTGGGATTGGTATTCACAGGTACCACATAGAAACCTAGGTTCACTCTATCCACAGTGAGTATCCAGAGTCCAGCAGAATCTTGTGTCCAATGACAGTTTACTGTGTATGAGGCAATCAGGCCTACCCTGGACCCAGGAATATACTTGTAGGAATAGATAAGTCTTTCCTGTACTCTGCTATTTCTTTTTTTTGTTTTTTAAAGATTTATTTATTTTATGTATGTGAGTACACTGTAGCTGTACAGATGGTTGTGAGCCTTCATGTGGTTGTTGGGAATTGAATTTTTAAGACCTCTGTCCTGATCACTCTGGTCAACTCTGCTCGCTCTGGCCCAAAGATTTATTTATTATTATATGTAAGTACACTGTAGCTGGCTTCAGACACATCAGAAGAGGGCGTCAGATCTCATTACAGGTGGTTGTGAGCCACCATGTGGTTGCTGGGATGAAGAGCAGTCAGTGCTCTTACCCGCTGAGCCATCTCGCCAGCCCACTCTGCTATTTCTTTCTGAACAGAACACCAATGGGGTATTTAATAATCTGGGCTTGGGCACCATCTAGTGTTGAAATGGTGGAAATGAACATGGACTCAGAGAAAAAGAGAAAACCTGTTTAGAAATTATGGAGGTGGATGAGGAGGGTCAAATTAGGAAATAAAATAGATAACAGATTGGTTAATGCCTTGATGATGTCACACATGACACACATCACCGACTGTTATGAAACCATGTATATTTAAAGCCATGTATATTTATTTTTAAATAAAGTGCTGGGAACTGACGAGGAGGGAATCAGTACAGGGAGTCCTCAGAATAAATAATCCTTCAATCTCAATGGAAACACAAAGAACTGGATCAACAGTCTAACAGAAAAGCTTAAAAGACGTGGGAACTACTTTTGAAAATAGAAATTCTTGAGCTGAAGTTGACTCAGGAAAATTTAAAACTGCTATATACGAGGTAAAGATAACAGGATAGATTAAACAGAAGAAACAATTAGTATGCTTGGAATTAATTGCAATGTTCACAACTGACAAGAAACTGACATAGATTACAGAAGGAATTCCAAAATCTCAATAGTGAAAACTAAACCCAATACCAATTAAAAATGATTCAATGATTTAATAATTCAATAGATTCAAATAAGCATTTAACAAAAGAAGAAAAACAAATAGCCAATAAGCACATGAAAACATGTTCAACATCGCTAACCCTATGAAAAGTCTGTAAAATGTGATTATTGCAACTATATGGAAAACAGTTTAGAGATTCTACAAAAAATAAGCAATAAAAACAAAAAATACCCCATATATATAGATTTACCTTACGCTCTAGCAATCCCAGTGCTAGATGGTAAGCCATAATAACCACATTTTCTTCATCCCTTCTCTAGACTGTGGCATTGTATTATTAGCAACAGAAAACAGACTGAGGACAGGTCCTGCTCAGGGCCATGTGTCACCATGAGAAGAAGACTGAGGACAGGTCCTGCTCAGGGCCATGTGTCACCATGAGAAGAAGACTGAGGGCAGGTCCTGCTCAGGGCCATTTGTCACCATGAGAAGAAGACTGAGGACAGGTCCTGCTCAGGGCCATGTGTCACCATGAGAAGAAGACTGAGGACAGGTCCTGCTCAGGGCCATGTGTCACCATGAGAAGAAGACTGAGGGCAGGTCCTGCTCAGGGCCATGTGTCACCATGAGAAGAAGACTGAGGACAGGTCCTGCTCAGGGCCATGTGTCACCATGAGAAGAAGACTGAGGACAGGTCCTGCTCAGGGCCATGTGTCACCATGAGAAGAAGACTGAGGACAGGTCCTGCTCAGGGCCATGTGTCACCATGAGAAGAAGACTGAGGGCAGGTCCTGCTCAGGGCCATGTGTCACCATGAGAAGAAGACTGAGGACAGGTCCTGCTCAGGGCCATGTGTCACCATGAGAAGAAGACTGAGGGCAGGTCCTGCTCAGGGCCATGTGTCACCATGAGAAGAAGACTGAGGGCAGGTCCTGCTCAGGGCCATGTGTCACCATGAGAAGAACACCAGTCTCTGGCAGAGGCTTAGTGAGGACAACGACCAAAGACTCAGTTTTTGCTATCAGCTGAAATAAGGGGCCTTCACTACATGGAACTGACACTGAGAAAGATGCTGTGCCTCAGAAGGTAGCACGTGAGGCTCTAAAGACCATGGGGATGGGCACAAATAATACAGAGAAGACAAGGACAAGAAGGCATCAGTGAGGGGTACACTGGGAGGAGCTTCACCATCAGTGGTGACATGGGTCACTTGGGAAGATTCTGCCCTCTGATAATCTCCCCTAGAGTCTTCTTTTGTAATTTTTTTATCTATTAATGTGTGTGTATCTGTGTGTGTGTGTGTGTGTGTGTGAGAGAGAGAGAGAGAGAGAGAGAGAGAGAGAGGCATGCCATTGTACATCTGTGGTCATTTATGTCCTTTCCCTTTCCCTTGGTCCCAAGGACTGAATCAGGTTGCCAGGCGTGCACAGCAACGCCCCTGAGCCAGCCATCTCTCCTAACAGTGTCTTCTAAGCCACTCCAAGTCAATGTGGAAACAGCAAAAAACGCTTTTAAAAATGCCAATAAGCATAACATTATTATGTAGCTGTGGATTGTGGTCTGTTTTACATACTTTACTCGTGCTAATTCATTTAATCGTTTTAACAACCTTATGAGACAATTGTTATCTTTATATGAAAAAAAAATGAGGCACAAAAGACTTTATAATTTGCCCAAGTTCACACCAAAGGGGGCAAAGGGAGATTTAAACGTGGGAAGTCTGATTCTAGATGTATGACTTTTAACGTCTCTGACATGGAGATATGGCTAGGTGTGCAAAAGAATGAAATAGTCAAGTGTTTAGTTACCCCAATCCAACCTAACTGCCTCCATGGGCCCACCACCTCTGAGGAATCTGTCACTACTTGCCGACAACCTCCTTCTTGTTCTACTTCTAGAATCGAATAGGTGCAGAATAGTGGACCGGAGATTAAAGTCCTGGAAACTAGGTAGCTCAGATGGAGAAGGAAACTTTGGGAGAAGCCAAGGAAATAATTTCAATCCTCTCTCTACATAAACTTCTGTCATTCCCCATTATACAGAAGACAAAACATCAGTTCTCTAAGGTGACCTATGAGTCTCCAGCTCCATGATTGGATTCCATCTTTACAAAGGCTCTTTTGTTTCTGTTACTTCGTGCGTGCTTTTCCACAGCCCCTGTAGACACTCTTACCCTCAGCTTATCAGGAAAGATTCTGCATTGTGAGGGAAGACAACTCTGCTCGAAGCCTCACAGAGTGGAGCAAGACTTTTATCGCTGGTATCCAGATTCTAACTCCCGTGTCTCTTTCCATCAGCATGTGTCACAGCCATGAACGAAGATTTGGAATGACGATAGCAAGGCCCCATTTTCTCAAATGATCTGAGTTTAAATTGAATTTCTTTCAATAGAACATGGGTGACACATATATTTGAGTGTGAACTTTATAATATTGTGATATGTTGGGCAAAGTTTACTTATAATTGAATAATCTGTATTTATATGTAGCATGTGCCCATGTTACATGTATACAATAAAGCAGTGCTAAGTAGAAATAGCTGTCATTTTGGACCTCAAATACTCTTCCTTCATATCAAAATGGGACTTAAGAGCAAACTTTGTAACTTGATATCTCTTATTTCAGGGGTTGTTTCTTGGAATAAGAGGAAATCTGAGAGGGAATCTGGATTAGAAGAAATAAAATCTCACTCATGCTTTTCTTTTCTGCATACCCCTTCACCTACTTGGTTAAGAGAGCAACTCTGTTTTGGGGGTATCTGTGGTTATCGTCTTTAGCCTGTCTGATGTCTGATGCCTCAGCTGCTCTGCCACATCAGACACACAGTCATCACCCTTAAGTCTCACATGTTCAGTTATCTGTCCAGCAGTTTCCCAAAGGTTTACTCGTGTTCCACAGTTATGTCATTCCTGTCTCGGAAATAGCTCACCCACACCTGCATGTCATGGTACAGAAGGCAGAAGATCTCATTGAGGAGTTTCTCCTCCCCCCCATAAAAGAGACAAATTGAGATCTTCCCTTTCTTGACAAAGCTAGAGAGAAGAGTTGGAATTTTTGGTTTTGTATGTTTTTGGATTTGTAGTATCTTCTAAAGAGGATCTCAATTCTGCCTTCGAATTTGTTTACTTATGGAGCTGGAAAGATAGCTCCTTAGTTAAGAGCACATACTGGTCTCACAGAGGACCAAAGTACAGTTCCTATCTCCCTTGTTGGGGGTTCACAACTGCCTATGATTTCAGCTCCAGGTGACCCAATGGTCTCTTTTGGCCTCCACTAATACCTCCATTTAAGTGTATAAACACACACACACACACACACACACACACACACACACACACACAAATACACATCATTTTTTAAAATTAAATTAAATCTTTAAAAAATATTATTGTAGTTCAACTTCATCTACAGCATATCAGAAGTCTCAGAAGGAACATTTTGTCTGTTAGTCCACCTTTAACATTAGTGGTATCTGTGCTTGTTTGCTAAGTGTACAGGTACAACGTGCACTCTCCTTAAACAAAACTGAAACAGGCTGGACAGGAAAGAGCTCAGAGAGCCTCTTAGGACTCCACATTCCTCTCTGTCCTCCTAGCCCCTCCCCTCTGTGTGAAAGGTGACTCAGAGAACTTGAAACTTGCAGATGTTCAGAAGGAAGCACTGGAGAAGAGCAGGCCCCGCCCCACCCCACCCCCCACTTGCCTGAGGCAAACAAAGGAGAACAGCTACCCAACCAAGGCCCGTTAGAGAAGGTGTCAGATGGTTTATGAAAAAAGCAAGGACCCTCACAGTTGCTTGCTAGGCAACTCTACTGCAAATGGGCATGAGCAGATATGATCCCTGGGACGGAATAAATTAGTGACATGGCCAAACAATAGGATTTTAGAACACAGAGGACCTGTTCTGCCAGTTAATTATAGGAGAGAGATTGCCCCTCTCTGGGCCTCTTCCTTCTAGTTGAAACTGGAGTGACAATATCTACTTTTCCAGATGATGAACATTAAAGTCCTGGAGTCGATGCCTGGCATGGAGTGAGCAATGTGAACGAGTATGCTCTTGGATAAGATGGTGAACCACACATCCCACAGGGGTAAAGTCCTGACTGTCATCTATTAGTTTTGTACTTGGGGCAATAGGAGTAAGCTCCTAGTCATTGTTGTAGAGAGTTGATGAAATTAATACATAAAAATCACTAAGCACAGTGTGTGAGACCAGCCACACCACATCCAATAGATGTTTATCATTAGTATTTAATATTTTAAAAAATATTTACAAAACTTATAAGTCCATAGTATTTAACTGGTCTACAGATTTCATTTTTATTTGTTTATTCTATTTGGTAATAGAGAAAGAAAATAAATGGATTTTAAAATCTACCTTATTAACACACACACATATACAAACCCTATCAGAAATCAAAGCTATTCTTATTTTTTTAAATGTTATTTTATCTATTTATCTATTTTTTTTTTCTTCAAGATAGGGTTTCTCTGTGTAGCCCTGGCTGTCCTGGAACTCCCTTTAAGTAGACCAGGCTGGCCTTGAACTCACAGAGTTCTACCTGCCTCTGCTTCCTGAGTGCTGGGATTAAGGGCGTGTGCTACCACTGCCCGACTAATAATTTAATTTTTTAATTATGAGTGTGTATAGGTTTGTGCACGTGAGTGCAGATGCTTGTGGAGGTGTCTCGAGCCAACTGAAAGGTGGTGGTTACTTCCTTCCATTGTTTTGGGTTTTGTTTTTACATTTCAGATATTTATAAGCCATAGGTTTGAAAATATAGACCTCACCCGACAGTCATTTGCATAAGATGATTTCTATTGAGAACATGATCCAATGTGGTAGATTATAACTCTTCACTAGGCAGGATAAAAGTGAGCAAAATAATTTATCAATATATAGAAGAGATGCCATAGCAAAGCAATAGAAGGGATGAAACGGGACGTTTGTAACTTGAAAAACAGATATTATGTATGGCAAGGACGGCCCAGTTGGAATCCTGGTGCAAACTAACCATCACTGGCTAAGACTACCACAGCCTGAAACTACGCAACAGTGGTCCCCACTGTGAACTTAAAGCCTTTCAGTCACTTTTATAATGAAGTGGCTGCATTCCTTTGAGTGTCTAGGGATGGGAGGACATGAGAGGAATTTGAGTGAAGGAAGCCAAGGAGGGGCTGGAGGCAAGAAAGGGGGTGGACAGTATAACTACTTATAGTAAAAACTTGTTTTCAAATAGTATAAAAATAAAAATAAAATTGAATGGCTCATTCAGTTTGCTCCTTAATAGGCACTATAGAACAAATAAGGTTTGATGCGTCCAAATAAATTTCCAAATGGCATAAAAACACCAGAATCATAATAGAGGATTTGAAAAGCTAGTTTATCCATGACATCTCATAGTCAATTGATTTTTCATTTTCTTCAGTTCCTAAGGAAACAGATGAGAAATATTCAATACGAACTCCCACACACATACAAAGCTCTACCTTAAGAAAACCTTCAGAAGCAGCAACTGACTCCATCTGATATAGTGGTGGGGTCTCAGTAAGTGGTACTGAATTACAAACTAAGAAAAAGAGAGCAGACTAGAAGATAAAAACTGCTATACCTCTAACCACGACAAGCTAGCTTACTGATATATGTAAGACACTGTAAAGTGGCCAACCGCAAACTATTCCCAAAAAATTAAAGGCAAGGTGTCTCAAAAAAGTGCATTTAAAAAAATATGTTACACAAAGTTATGGAGTTGTTTTTTTCTATAACTTTTTCTATAACGGATGAAGTCACTATTAAAGAAAAGCAAAAGAAAACTCTAGATAATAGGAAATTTCTAGCTCAAGGACTGAATTAAGAAAACTTGTATTTTATGAAAGTAATATTGGTTGCAGTATTTGGATACACTTGGAAAAACCTAAAAACAGAGAAAGTGTTTGGGTAAGGGGTCCAGAGCCTAGAAGCTGAATCTGAAGAGTCCAGCTCCTAAACAGCAGAGTGAGCATCCCGAATTCACAATTCAAAAGTCTGAAATGCTACAAAGTGTGCATCTTTTCAGCTCAAACATAACAGCACAAGTGGAGAACTCTATACTGTAAATTGTTTCATCTACTGAGTTATTGTGAGTAATGCATAAAATAATCTTTTGGCTAAGTATATACAGCATATGGAAAAATAAATAAATTTTGTATTTCACTTATAGGATCTATCCACAAGATATTTATTACATATTTGCAAATACTCCAAAATTAAAAAAAAAAAAACTAGAAGGCCCAAACAAGTATTTGTTCCAAGAATTTGCATAAAAGATGTACTTAAAATAGGAATTCTATAATTCTATAATCATTATCCCTGTAATCACTTTCAAGTCATTGGCTATGATATTCCTTGAAACCATTAAATGAATTAAAGTACTTTAAAATTGTTTCAGCCAAAGTTGATTTTGCTTCCTCTGTATAATATTCATCATTTTAACCAACCATCATTATATGAATGGTATAAATATTTTCATTGATATTTAGTGGAAATCCTTTAGAACAGACCTCTTTCATCTTCATATAGAGAACTACTTACTTCTATATTTGGAAGAGTTATTGTCACCTGTTCACCTTTGCCAACCTCAAGATTTCCTTCACAAGAAGTATCAATAGAAGCAGGTTTGAAGTCATCTAAAAATAGATATAAATATCAATGTTTATAAGATAGACAATGTATTACTCATGACTGTGAACAGAGAGTGACAGAAGCAGCTAAGAGGATTATTTTGACTCACTGGGTAGTTTTGTTTTAACTACTTTTATTGTATGTGTATGCATGTTTTGTTTCCTTGTATGCACGCGCTGGAGCCCAAGGAGGCCAGAAGAGACCAATGGATCCTCTGGCACTGGGGTTAGAGATAGATATAAGTGCCATGTTGGGTAGTTAGAACCAGATCCAGACCCTCTGGAAAAGTAGCAAGTCCCTTCCTTAATTGTTAAGTCCCTTGGGGCACTGTTTAAAGAGTACAATCCATCAGAGCAAGGAAGGGATGCCAAGGTCCACACTGGTCAGGGAACCGTAAGCATCAACATCATCCAATCCTAGTTTAAACTAGCATGTTTTCTGATATTTACTCCCAGTAACACTTGACTACTCTTGGTGGGTGGACCCACTTGAATAGAAGACCTTTCTGTCGTCACTACTTATTAGCTCATCCTGTGACAATAACAAATGATGTCACTGAAACAGGAGATTTACTAATTATTAACTCTTACATAGATATAAATTATAATGCTGGTGGTAGCCCAAATCCAAAATTAACTCTAATGAGTTATTGAAGATCTCTGCAGTGAATCTTTGTTGCTAAAAGTTGTCATTGTTACATTTAAGCAAGTTGCATGCATCAGTACTCCTCGTACATAATTGAATAGAACTCATAAAAACTAATGGTGGCTATTATTTATTCTTTACCATGTTCTAAATACCATGTTAGATTCTTTTTTATGTTACCACAACCTCTCTAGGAAAGAATCCAAAAAGGTAGATATTACCATTTTCACCTATGAATACTGTGGTTGAAAGCTTAGAGACTGTTCCCAAAGTCACGTTACACACAGGTTTGGTGAAGTTCAGGGTTCACATACAGGCTTATCTGAAGCATTCGTATAAAAGATAGGCAAGATTTATCCCATATATGAGACAAAACAATACTTAATCTCAAATAGCATTGGCTTGAGTGGTTTAAATTAGGTCCACCTGCTCTGCATAAATGTCAAATACTATATGATATAGTTTCCATTCCTTACGAGTTCTTGAGACTGAGGGGACACTGGAAATGAACCTGTTCAAATAAACCTAAAAGGATTCTGTGTAATATTATACTTAATTGGATAGGGTGGGGCGGGGGGGGGGGGAGACAGTATTTTTTTAAGTCTTCTGCAGGACTAAGGGTGGAGTCTAAGCTTGTTTACTGTGCTTGTGATTATGCTTTGTCTTTTGGCATATGCTTGTTTATTGTCATTCTTGTGGCTCGATTATCCGACTCTAATTTGGAAAATATGTTTTCAACATCTTAAGAACTTTTGTAAAGCCGGGATGTAGCTCAGCGATAGAGCACTTGACTAGTATGCACAAAGCCCTGGGTTTGAGTTCTAACGCTGTAATTAATCCTGTAAAGAACCCATAAATAAAAGTCTTAGGAACACCTGCAAGGCACTTTTCAAAAGCTGTATTTCATTCATTTAATTTTGGATTTGCATCTGTAGGAAGAGAATGCATATCTAAGCTGTAAAATATATATACATCGAGGGACTGGAGAGATGTTTCAGAAGTTAAGAGCACCACTGGCTGTTCTTACAGAGAACTTGGGTCCTTCTCAGCACCAGCATCAGGTCACTGATAGCCACGGTTAACTCCACTTACAAGGGACTTGAGGCTCTCTTGCGGTCTCTGAGGGCACTGCATAATATGATGTGCATATATAGACTCAGGCCCACACATACACATAAAAAAAATAAACATATCTATCACTAAATAACTTTTTTGTAACTTTAAACTTTGTACTGAAAAACAAAAGATCACTGCATGCCTGAGAAGAAGGAAGAGGAAAAGGACATAGTACTTGGGAAAGGGGCATTGAGAGGTCAGTTAAGAACAGTACCTTGCTTTTGGAAAGGGGAGAGACAGAGAGACAGAGAGAGAGAGGGGGAGGGAGGGGAGGGAGGGAGGGAGGGAGGGAGGGAGGGAGAGAAGGAGAGAGGGAGAGAGAGAGAGAGGGAGAGAGAGAGGGAGGGAGAGAGGGAGAGAGACTATGGCTGCACAACACTCACTGATTCATTGTGGGGAACTCTGGATGGTAACCCAGAGCAAAATAAACAAGGAGCACTACTGAAGTTCTGTTGGTAAACTTCTCCCATTTATTCCACCAAAACATGATATTTTTGCTTAATGCAGCCTTTTTATAAAGCTTAAATATAATCAATGGAAGGTTAAACCCATTGGTTCTTCCTACATTTACTCTGAGTTATTATAGATGAATTGTCTACAACTTAAACTTTGAAGACTGAGTTTTAAATGAGTGTTTTTCAGAATATAAACCTTGTAAGGAAAAGGACAGAATGGTGGAGAATGTAGGACAAGCAGACAGTAAAGAAGAGCTGGGCTGCAAAAGAGATGTGAAAAAAAATCTACAATTTCACACACACACACACACACACACACACAGAGGTCACAACTCAGTGACCTTTCCCTTATGCGCTAGAATTCTGTGGCCTATTATGCAAAAAAGAAGTTTTACATACAAAATTAAGTTATATTTTTCGTGCTGGCATCTCATTTAATTACTAAAACGAAAAGGCTCATTATAACCTCTTTTTCAACAATATTAGAGATAACCTATTAAAATAGATCCCAGAGAACAAAACACCAAAGGGTAGAAATCATTAGGAGGTAGATTTTTAAAGTAAAGAAACTAGATAAAAAAATCTTTCAATTTTTGATAATCAGTAATTACTTAGTTGACCATGAAATCTGAGATGGAAAGAGATACAAACGATTGAGACAGCTGACAATCTCTTCCCAAGAACAAACTAAATGGGAACCCTCATCAGCCAGAATGGGGAAGAAATGTCCTTGTGGCCTCTCCACATCACTTTTGCCCTGCATTCGGTCCTTTGTTCCATCTGTCTGTCACCTTTTCAAACTCTGCACCATCCACTTGTCACGCTAGTCTCCACAGCCACCCGTGCAGATCGTCCCACAAAACTTCCTCTCAGGTCTGTCAGTCTCACTTAAACCCTTCCAGGGTTCTCCTACACTGTGGGACGCCAGGTGCCTGCACAGAGGCTGGCAACTGGGTAGTGGATCACTGTGCCATCTGGTCTCCCGGGGAGCAAAGAGCGGCGGGGACAGAATTACAGAATCCGGAGGAGTCTGTCTCCATACCACCCTCCCATCCCAGAAGGAACCCGGGGTACAGTCTGCACTCACAGCGCACGGTGTGGAAGGCACAGCGCGGCTGCTTCTCGAAACTTTCGCCTAGCTTGAGAACCCGCTCGCGACGGTCCAGGTATGCAAGTCCCGCTGGTCCACTCATCCTCGTCCCCTGCCTCCCGCTTTTGGCCTTCGCCGTCCCCTGCCACAGCCTCTGGAACAGCTGCACTGGCTGCGAGCTTGAGTTCGGTGCCCGGGACCAGCTCCTTTCACCTCCAGACGCGTGCGGCCGCCCCTTGGAGCGCCCCGAGTCTTGATTGGCTGTCTGGAGACACCTGCCCCGCCCCTCGCCCCAGGGCCCCGCCCCGCCCCTGGCCACCATCCCCGCCCCTAGCCCCCTTCCCGCGTCGCGACGCACACAGCTCGGCGGAGACCGCCTCGCTGAGGTACGCTGTGCGGGTCGGGCCCTGAGGTGGACGGACGCGGGGAAAGAGATGAGGTAACAGACCCGAGATGGCGGCTGGGATGGAGGAAAGGCCCTAGGGGGGCGGGGAAGCTAGGACGCCAGACACCCAGGGCAGAACTGCCTGGCGGGGCCTGGTAACGGGAGCGTGGGCCTCCTCCGCGCCGGGCCCGCAGGTTTGGTGTGGAAACGGACGCCTGACGAGAGGTGGCGGCCGGGCCCAGGCCTGGGGCCTCCTGAGGCCTAGCTGCTCTGAGGCGGGTCTGGAACCCCAGCCGCGCCCCCTCAGGTGATGTGACCAGACTGGAAACCTCTGGAAGCCGCGCAGTTACCTTTAAGGGCCGTTCATTTATTTATTTTTTCTTCTTTCTTTCTTTCTTATTTATTTATTTATTTATTTATTATTTTTTAATTAGCCCTTTAAAAACACAGGCTTTTCCCGCCGGGGTTAGGACCTGAGGAGGGGGCGTTTCCGGAGGCGACGGAGAAGCCTAGGGTTAGGGGTAACTGACTGCTGTACGTTTGTTTCTGGCATTTGTTTCTGTAGTGATTCCTGGAAGCACTGAAGAGCGCGGCCTTGGGACTCTTGATTTCTCAGAGATCAGTCTAGCAGTAGGGTAAGAGCGTCAATTGATTGATAATTGCCTTCACACACACACACACACACACCCCACCTCACAGAAGTGTTATGAAGTAGGAGAAAGCGTGCTTTGTATTGGAGGATTATTCAGAGAAAGTCTACAGTGAGCCCCCTCAGGTGATTCTTCAGGTTAATTGTGGCATCAGACTATGCTTTCAGCACTTCTACCTTAAATAGGTTTGTCAATTTATTTTTTTCAGATGGATGAGGGATTATTTTTTGCCTTCTACCCTTTAAAGATACAAGGAGAGATTGTTCAATGTATTTATGCACGAAGGTTCTGAAGCCAGAATCTCTGGGCTTGTACGTCAGCTTCATACTCTCAATGTGATTTTTGTGCAAGCAAATCAAACAAATGTGTTTATCATTAGAATTGGGGAAATAATAATAGCTATGTAAAAAATAATGCCATTCCTTAGAATTGTTGAGGTGGTTAAATGAGTTAATACATGCTCTCTAAATAATTATTTTGGGTTCAGCAATACTTTCATATTTTTAGACTTAATCATTGCTGAATGCCTTATAAATTTTGAAGTCTAGGGACAAGGGATGGCTATTATGTTCATAGATGAAAACACTGGTTTAGAGAAACCCAGGTGGTTGATTTTGTGGCCATCTAATGTCAAGAGGGATTTGTTCAGTGGCACAAGTGAGTGGATGTATACTTTCACATTGATTTTATTACCATATTGTATAAAGTAATTTGCAATCAGAATGGCCACCAGTGAAGGGAATGTTTAAGCATATTTTGATGAATTCTTACAAAGAACAGGATAATGTAGACACCGGAAAGAGTAAGACAACATGCATTCTCTTGGAAAGTTTTACATCTTCTACATGCTAGGAATGTTATTGGGCTTTCTTTAAAATAGTTTCAGTGGATTTGTCTATTAATGATTTATATTTTACTCAAGAAGAGGGTCTCACTATAGTTCTGGTTGTCTTGAAACTCACTATATAGAGGTCCGTCTTGAACTCACAGAGATCCACCTGCCTCTGTTTCCCAAGTGCTGAGATTTAAAGGCATGTGCCACTATGTCCAGCTAAGTTTTATTTTTCTTAACTGCACATTTAAGATGATTATGGTAACTATTTCATAACCCCATTGAAAGGATAAAATAATGCATTAAAACCCATTTAGCACAGTTCTTCATAATAAATATGTTTATTAATTAAAATATGTTTTATATTAATGATACTATTGAGCTTCAAATACTTATATAGAAAAGTTATAAAGAAAAGTTTTAGTAAAAAACTATAGAAAACTACCTAGAAAACTATATAGACTTATATAGAAAAGCTTTAGTAAAAAAAAATTGAGGTGTGGATTTTTGAATTTTAGAATTGATAGACTATAAGTAATTTTAAATTTTGTTATAATTTCATAACATTTCTTAGGTCTAGTATGTGGGGTTTTCCAAACCATCTCCAGGTTCAGTGATTAGGTGGACGGGCTCACAGGATTCAACACATACATTGTCTTATTTGTAGCTGTACTTTATAGTGAAGATATGTAAAGCAAAGTCAGTAAAGTGAAAAGATCATATAGGATACAATCCGCAGAAAACCAAGCACAGTCTTCCAAGACCCACTTCTAGTAGAATTACAGAGTATACATAATTTCTTAAGGAAAACAGTTGTGACCATACCTGTGAAGTATTTTCTATTAGAGATGCCTATCAGACACTCAGTGACCAGAATTTTTACTGGTTTGTATTGAAAGATTGGTTCTTTATGCCAATACTAAGAGGTAATGGAACCATCAAGATATCATTGGGCTCACCACCCTCAAAAGAATTGATAAAGTTTTTGTAAGAGTTTAGATAGTCCTTAAGAGAAGACTGTTAATAAAAAGGCCTGCCCCCCTCCTTAGTCTCTCTCAAGTCTTTTGTGCTATATATCTTCTATTCATGCTATCATACCATCTGTAATATGGGAAAGCCAAGACAATTTTCACCAGAAGCCAGTGCCCTGACATAAGGCCCTTGAACTTCCAGAACTGTGAGCTAAATAAACCTCTTGGTAAAATGCCTCAGGTATCTATTATGTATTGAAAATCAGACAAAGAAAATACCAGAATTCTCAGAATCTAAAAGGAAAACATGTTTATTTACCACAACCATTATATTTATAATAGATTTGGCACAGTGATCTAAGCTTATAAGAGAACAATAAAAATCCTTCTGAAATCCACATTCTAGATACTAGCCAACAGCCAGTCTTGTAAAATGACCTTTGAAGAAAAGGCTGTAGTTAAGCCTGCCATATCAACTCGTTGTACAGTCTGTTTCTCCTGTATGAAGTCTATATTAGAATTGTTGCACAGAGAGAGTAAATGTGAAGCTGGTACAATTTCTGATTCTTAATACATTTGAGTTTTTAAAAATTATTATGTTTAAGCATAGGTGGTAGAAAAAAATGAAGCCAGCCGGTACAGACCCAAGGATCTTGTCTTTAGCTGCTGAAGTTGCAAAAAGTCCTGAACAAAATGTTCCTGTTATATTATTGAAGTTAAAAGGTAAGAAAATACTTTTATAGTTAGGAAAGACATTAGGTAAATACTAGTTCTGTCATGACACAATGTTAGTATTTTAATTTGTTTGGAGAAACCTTAACACTGTGGAATAAAATTCTCTTTTTTGCTATATTTTTAATGATCACAACATATAAATACAAGTATCTCTTGGATGAATTGAGCAAAAATAAGTATATATTATTTTCTTTTTCCTTAGAAATAATAAACAACACCCCTTTGGGAAGCTCAGAGTTAAAGAAAGTTAAACAAGATATATATTGTTATGACCTCATTCAGTATTGTCTATTGGTCCTCAGTCAAGATTCTTCTCGAATCCAGGGTGGTTGGTCTACAATTTCCCAGCTTACACAGATACTAAGGTAAAATGAAGCAAACAGATCAGCTTGTTCTAATTTTCAATAATTATTTTTTTGTCATTCTATTAAGAATAGGAATCTCCTATATGTTTTGATTGTACTTATCTTTCACACTGTATGCTCTTGTTTGTAACTTCAGGTGCAATTGATTGTCCTAAGATTTCTTTACACATGATTATGTCGTTTGTTTGCCACTTGAGTCCTACTTAACTAATGTATTCTTTTTGACTCAAATATTTGAAGAAATTAAAGCTCTGTACTTGGAAAACTTAACAGTAGAGATTGAGTAGCAGTGGTACTTGATACAAACACAATGAATAGGTGACAGAATGAAAGTATATAGCAAAGAACTGTAGAAGAACAAGTATAGAAACTTCATTTCATTTGTAATGATATTGCTATTTAAACTGTATATTTATCAGGAAGCCCAAATCCTGTACATGAAATTTAGAAGCAGTGTTTACTTTCCTACTGCCATGTTAAAAATAGAAAGATCAAGATTTTTTAAAAGGTGATGATGAAGTGTTCTCAGTACCTGAGTTAATCTTCCTTCACTTGCATTTGATTTTATAAAATTTGTTATTTTACATTATGTGTATATGTCAGTGTCTGTATGTGGGTATGTGTACATGAGTACAGGTACCCATAGAAACCAGAAGAGTGTATGGGTTCTGAATTTGAGTTCTGGTATTTTGTAAGAGTAGAAAGTGCTCTTACCTACTGAGCCATTTCTCCAGTCACACCCCATTTGATTTCAGATGAACTATCCTCACAGGAGAGATATTTTTCATACTTACACTATTCTGTCTTAGATCCTAACTTTCTAAATTGCTTCATTCTACTTTGTTATTACATAAAGGCCTAATTCAAAGTATGCAGTTACAAAAAGGGTTAACAAATTTATGTACTTTTTTATACTTAATTTTCAAGATTATTTCAATATTGATTAAACATAAGTAAATAAATGCTTATATTTTTGTTTTGATGATACATGCTAGTTTATGACAATATTGGTTGAATATTACTTTTATTAATGCTGTCTTTCATATAGATATGCTGAGTAATTAGGTATAAGAACTAAAAAGAAAGTAAAAACTTCGTGATAGCAAGTATTAGCCAATGAGGTTTTTTGATTTGGGGGGTTTTTTTTTGTTTGTTTGTTTTGTTTTTTTGGTTTTTGGTTTTTGGTTTTTTGAGCCAGGGTTTCTCTGTGTAGCCCAGGCTGTCCTGGAACTCACTCTGTAGACCAGGCTGGCCTCGAACTCAGAAATCCACCTGCCCCTGCTTCCCAAGTACTGGGATTAAAGGCATGTGCCACCACTGCCCGGCGCCAATGAGGTTTTTAACATGCTCAATTTGTAATTGTCATTGTTTATCAGTGTGTACATATTTTGTTGAAAAGATTTAGTCAATAGTGATTACTTATCATACTAATATCTACTTTTGGGTTGAAGGCTCTTTTTGGTATAAGACTACTATATAAGTACTTTTATTATTGATATTTCTGAATATGATCAACTCATATCCAGGGATTAGCTTTAATGTATAATTTTAAGAAGATAATTTTTCTATAAAGGGCTTTTTTTCAATTTTTTATTAGATATTTTCTTCTTTTACATTTCAAATGCTATCCAGAAAGTCCCCTATACCCTCCCCCGACCCTGTTCCCCTGTACTGGGGCATATAAAGTTTGCTAGACCAAGGGACCTCTCTTCCCAATGATGGCCGACTAGGCCATCTTCTGCTACATATGCAGCTAGAGAAACGAGTTCTGGAGGTACTGGCTAGTTCATATTGTTGTTCCACCAATAGGGTTGCAGACCCCTTCAGTTTCTTGGGTGCTTTCTCTAGCTCCTCCATTGGGGGCCCTGTGATCCATCCAATAGATGACTGTGAGCATCCACTTTTGTATTTGCCAGGCACTGGCATAGCTTCACACGAGACAGCTATATCAGGCAGGGTCCTTTCAGCAAAATCTTGCTGGCATGTGGAATAGTGTCTGCATTTGGTGGCTGATTATGGGATGGATCCCCAGGTAGGGTAGTCTCTGGATGGTCCATCCTTTCGTCTTAGTTCCAAACTTTGTCTCTGTAACCCCTTCTATGGGTATTTTGTTCCCTATTCTAGGGAGGAATGAAGTATCCATGCGTTGGTCTTCCTTCTTCTTGATTTTCTTGTATTTTGCAAATTGTATCTTGGGTATTCTAATTTCTGGGCTAATATCCACTTATCAGTGAGTGCATATCAAGTGATTTCTTTTGTGATTGGGTTACCTCAGTCAGGATGATATCCTCCAGATACATCCATTTGCACAAGAATTTCATAAATTCATTGTTTTTAAAAGCTGAGTAGTACTCCATTGTGTAAATGTACCACATTTTCTGTATCCATTCCTCTGTTGAGGGACATCTGGGTTCTTTCCAGCTTCTGGCTATTATAAATAAGGCTGCTATGAACATAGTGGAGCATGTGTCCTTATTACCAGTTGGAACATCTTCTGGGTATATGCTCAGGAAAGGTATTGCTGGATCTTCCGGTAGTACTATGTCCAATTTTCTGAGGAACTGCCAGACTGATTTTCAGAATGGTTGTACAAGCTTGAAATCCCACCAGCAATGGAGGAGTGTTCCTCTTCTCCACATCCTCTCCAGCATCTGCTTATAAAGGGCTTTTTCTTCTTTATTGTGTATTATAAAATGTTCCTACTACAGATAGGTTAATGTTTTTACTGTTTTCCCTTCTGATATAAGAATAAACAGATAATTTGTGGGTCTTAAGAAAGAGGAATAGTTTGAAACTAGAGTGTTTGATTTTCTTATCTTTCTTCCCTAACGATTAACCTCACCCCAGATATTTTCAGCTATTAGATCCTAAAATATATCAGTTAATAGAAATTAACATGAATTAAACAGTCAAGGTATTCTTTGCCTTTAGGGTGATAGTAGCCAATTCCCTGAAAAGTTCTCTCATTTTTTCTTGACTGTAAAGCAAGTATCTTTTATATTCTTTTGTTCTCTTTCCTTCTCTCTCTCCCTTTTGTCCTCCCTCCTCCCCTCCCTCGCTCTCCCTTCCCTTGACCTCTCTCTCTCTCTCTCTCTCTCTCTCTCTCTCTCTCTCTCTCTCTCTCTCTCTCTTTTTTTTCTTTTGAGACAGGGTCTCACTATGTAAACTTGGCTGATCTGGAACTGATTATGTAAACCAGGCTTGCCTTGAACTCACAGAGATCCTCCTGTGTTTGCTTTCTAGGGTTGTGGGATTTAAAGACCTATACCATCACCTAGGTCTATCTTTCATTTCTTAAAGAACCAGCATATTTGTTTTCAGGATTTGTGAACCCTGGAACTAAATGCAAGCGAGGTCCATTTCACAGCTTAGTTCCTTAGAAAGCTGAAATTTTCTAGCAACTTTTTAATTGGCTTGTCAACAAAAGAATGACACTTAAGGTTCTCATTAAGGCACAATGCCTATGGAAGTTAGACTATTCAAATGATATTTATGATTAATACAAGCTTATACTCTTATTTCAGCCATTGCTGTGTGGGCTTAGAGCCAGGAGAAGATGGAGAAGAATTTTACAAGGAGTTACTTCCATCAGCTGCTGAAAATTTTCTTATCCTGGGGAGAAGGTTACAAACATGTTTCATCAATGCAACTAAGGTATAAGTGTTGTATAGCCAAATAATTTTCATTTTTTTTTCACTGTATAGCCCAAGCTAGCTTCATATTCGGTGTATAGCTTTGCAGGTCTCAAGAGTTTCAGTCCTTTTGTTTCAACCTCCTCAGCACTGGGATTACTAGGATGTATGCCATATCTATCCCTTCCTAAGTTATCCCCTGTCATTTTTCAAATATGCCATATCTGGCTGAACATACAAGTAGAGAAGTGAATTTAAACATCTTTAAGCTAAAAATTACAACCAAGAAATTAATCTCTAAATTAGAAAAATTGAAAATGTTAGCTAAAGAATACTGTATGATTTTTAAAGAGTTTGTCTTACCCCTTAATGTGAGGAAACATGCATATATACTTATATCCACGGCATAACTTCATTCCAGACTGTAATAGCTGTTTCAGACTTTTAATTGCTGACACTTCAGGCTAGTTAGACCATAGCTTTTATTTATTTTATTTATTTTTTAATTTTTTTGGTTTTATTGAGACAGGGTTCCCTGTGTAGTCCTGGCTGTCCTGGAACTCACTTTTTAGACCAAGCTGGCCTCGAACTCAGAAATCCACCTGTCTCTGCCTCCCAAGTGCTGGGAATAAAGGTGTGCACCACCACGCCCGGCAGCTTTTATTTTTTATTTGACACATAAAGTTTTACATACTTTAAGGGAACTATGTAATGTTTTGATACCTTTATATTTTATGTAATGTTTGTATACAGAGAAAAAGAGAGGCTGGGAGGGGAAGAGGGAAGAGGAGATCATGGAGAAAATGATTCTTTGCCTTATCAAGTACCTATTTCAGATCTTCAGATTGTGGAGCTGTTGGGCAAAATCCAGGCCTTGTGTATGGAAATCAGTATTCTAGTATCCAGGAATGTTCTGCATCTAGTCTACTTTCTGTAAAGAAGTGCCACATCAGTATATCAGACTTTGAAAATGTAATCTGTGAACACACCCTAGAACAGCAGCAAATGCCATACTATGCTTTGAATTTGTAATAAGGCCTTTTCATTATGAGAAGCAAACTTTTGAAGACCTTGTATTCTACCATCCTTAAGTGTCCAACCCTGTTAGATCTATTTTCATATTTCTTAGTGTAGAACACTACGTATGCTGTATAAGCAAAGAATCCTGCCTAATGAGAAGTCATTAGGAATTTACTTAGCACTGTTGCTTATTAAGGTAGTCATGTCCTTTATCTGTTGGATGGTATTGGCAGCTTCTGTTTCCATTCTTGTAGATGACTAAATCAATCATATAACTAACTTATCAGTTTCCCATCTATGGTGCCCATTCTTCCTCTAACCAACTTGACCTGACCTTAAGTGATTATCAAGATTGTCTCACTGTGCTCAGTCAGACCTTGAGTGTATTTGTGCTCAGTCCTCAGTCCTAACTCTGAGGGTAGGAATAGGACCAGAAGTTGAGAATTTCCTCATCTTCAGTTCTTTTTGAGTTAGTTGAATTAAGCTAGCGTAGAATGGCCCCGCAGGGAATTCAGATTCCAATTTGAATACCAAAGACTTCTCATCTTCATTTATTATGAATTACCATATAGGTGATTGGAATCAAACCCAGGTCCCCTGAAAGAGCAGCCTGTGATCTTAACCACTAAGCTATCTCTCTACCTCCTTAATTCCACTCTTTCAATTATTTTTTTTAATATGTGTGTTAGCTAAACAACATTTATATGCAGTAATCACACTGTTGGACTTATTATATTTATTTAAAAGGAGTGAGATTAATATCAAAACATCTTTACTCCTATGTTTATTGCAGCACTATTTACGATAGTCAAAAATAGTAATAACCTAAATATCAGAAATCAGTGCATAAATAATGAAATAAAAAGGGCAGATTTCTGTCATTTGCAACACCATGGAAAGAAATGAAGGCCAGTAAGTGAAGTAGGCCACACCAGAAAGTCACATACTGTATGAATTCAATGACATATAGAATCTAAAACAAGCTCATCTCCTAGAAGTTGAGACTTGAAAACTGGTTACCAGAGGCTAGGGATAATAGAAGAGGAAAGATGAGAGAAAGTTTAACAATGGGTATTTTGTAATATTTAGTTTAAGGTATTTTATGTCATATGGGATGATTATATATGATAATGGTAAACCTTTACTTTAAAAAAGAATAGTTTTATTTTGAATATTAAAGAAATTAGTAAATAGTTGTCTCATTATTCTGACATTCATATAAACTCAATTCTATTGAGAAAACTGCAAGCTCATATAGTTTATAGCAACTCCTAATTAGCCATTAAGAGAATTATAGACTAGAAATGGCTCATGGCCTTAGGACTTGGGAAGTTGATTCAGTAGGACTGCTCAGTCCCAAGCCAGCCTGGGCTACTGAGTGAATTACCTGAAAATCAGCACAAGACAGGTTTACTTAACGTATATGATATAATCAGAAATGTAATGTGCATAGGAAAGAATAGAGATAGAAAGACCAATTGAGATAGATTTTTTTCCCCCATTTTTTCCTAGGATAGAGCTTCACTATGCAGCCCAAATAATGTTAAACTCACACTCTTCCTGCCTCAGTCTTTTGACTGCTGGAACATAGATTCCCATCATTACACCTTGCTAAAAGGAGGCTTTTTATGAGTGAAGTATTTCTTGATCATGAGTCAGACAGGCCAATTTCTGGGAGTTTGAGGCCAGTCTAGTCCGTTTAGAATTCCAGGTCAGCCAGGTAATGAAACCCTGTCTCAAAATTCAAAACAAATATATATGGTAGCTCACAACCTCCTATAATTGACGACCTTCTCTTCTGGCCTCCTCAGGCAACGCTTAGATGTGATGCGCATTTATATACACGCATGGAAAAACACTCATACATATTAAAAATAAAACGAATGGAATTCAATGAGAAATTTAACAATATGGACAATATAAGAAATATTGTTGGCAGAAGATTTAACTCAGAGATCATATATTCTACATCTGGAATTTTGGTGGCCATTAGCCTACTTGGAAGCTTTCAAGAAAATTTTTAAGAATTTGATATTTGTGGGTAGTATAAAATATGGTAGGACATATATTAGATGTTCTAGCCCAGGCTACATATAGTTTTTTGAATCCATATCAAAAGAGAAAAATACCTATTCAAGAACTTTGAAATGTTTTAATGGCAAATTTTGTTAACACAAGTCAGGGGTTATAAATTAATGATTGACATCATCTAACAGGCTTTTAAAGTATAGTATAGACATCTAGAAATACAGGGTCTTTCTTTGATATTGACAACAAAAAATTATGGTGACCTGTCTTGTTGTATCTTTGGATGAAATTAGAAAAGCAATTTACTAGACTAAGGAATCATAGTTTAATGTGACACTTTTTACGTTTGGTGGTTTTATAGGAAAAGACAAGTTATTTAAGTTAATGTGTGTTTTGTTTGCTTGCTTTAACTGTTGCTATCAATTTTATGGTACAGTAGAAACATTCAGGATCTGAGTTGGTTTATACAACTTTACATTAAAGTTAAATAGTCAGCAAATGACAGACATAGTCAATGTAATCTGTTTTGTCTCCTGTTGTGGCACTATTAATACCTTTTCACAAGATTAGTTTCAGCAAAAAACATTGTTTATTTACTTGGTATATATTAATGGAACATTTACTATACATCAGAATTGTAGACAGTGAATTATAATAGGCATTATAATTATAATAGAATATGAATTATAATCGCATGCTCTCTGCTCTCATAAAGTATTAGAGTAGATACTTAGAACTGGAAAATTCTATTAATAATGCCTAACATGCTTACATTTTCATATTATCAGGGTTTTTAATCCTGGCTATATAATGAAGTCACTCACCTGACTGTGAAAATACAAGTGTCTGGGCTTTAGCTTTGGAAATTGAGATCCTGTATATTTGGATATGTGCAGAGAGGTTGTTTAAAAGTTCCACAAATCATTCTGATGCATTTCAAGCATTAAGTTCTAGTGTATCCATCTGTAATTCGTAAGCTACTTACTTTGTTTATGTTTTGTCTGGGTAATTACTATGAATTAGGAGAGTTCATATACTAAAACCACAGGTTGCACAAATGAAGAAACAAAGCACAGAAGATCAGGTACTTTATATATAAATAGCTATTGAATTTGGAAATCAAGGCTGCTGACTACTCTGGAGAAGTCTTAAGAAAAGTAGATTAGAAAAGTAAATTGGTTTTATCTTTTGTATTAAGGGTGAAGAGCAAGATAAATTACTACATTTTTTCCAAATTGTGACTGATTCTCTCTTCTGGTTATTGGGAGGTCATGTTCAACTGATACAGAATGGTAAGAAAGAAATACTGCTTAATATAACTAATGTCATGCAGCATTTGCTTTATAAATGCCCAATTAAAGGAACTATTCCTGAAATATAACTTTCTTCTATGTTTAGAAAATCTGAGAGATGGATTCATTTAAGTTTGAACTGTTTAGGAAAGTAATTTTTTAAAATTATAGTTAGTGTTACAAGTTTAGCTTTAGATTTCTAGAGAAATCCCCATATACAGAGTAAATAGAGTTTCACTCATAATCTGAAAGGACAAGCTGTTATAAAATTTTACCAAACTTTAAAGTTATTTCATTGAATATTGTTTTACATTGAAAATTATAAATATGTATTAATTTTATGTTTTCATAGGACTAAAACCGTACTCTTTTATGATAATCATGACACAATTCTTACTCTTTAAAAAATTTTCACATTACATAAATGCTATACCATGGTTTTTTTCCCCAGATATTCACACTTGAATCTTTAATTCTACATCCTTTCAGAATCATTCATGCATGTAAAGAGTCACATAATTCTTTAAGTATAAAAGCACATTCCTAGGGATTGTAATCTATACCATTTACCACTTTCTAAAGGCTACCTCTTTGATATTAGTGTAACTAGTACTTTTGGTAGTTGTAGCCATTTAGCTAAGTGAGTGACTAAATACTTTTTTATTTAAAGTATTATCTTTTTTCCTATAATATATATCAACCATTGTTACAAATTCCTAATTTAAAGACTTTTTAAACAAAAAATATAAGGCTGTTAGACTTGACTTGATATAAAGGCATATAAAGGAGAAAGAGAATACTTGAATCATTTTTTAAAATGCCATATTCCATTTTGAAAAGAACTATAATAAAATGATAGTATATCTAGGATTAATGTGAAACCATAATATAGTTATAAAAATTTGTTAAATGTTTATAAAATTACTGAGCAAAAACCCAAATATATATATTAAAATATTTTTAATAATATTTCCATGTAAAATGTTTCACACCTATGAAGAAAGTTACTGACCTGTAGGCCTGGGATAGGAAGTGTATACAAATGAACTTGAAGTGTCTTAAATACCAGATATAAAGGAAGCAATTAAACTTTACCAGTATTAAAAGGACTCAGAAGCCAACACACAGAGGCCTCTACTAGGACTGGTGAGCTGGCTCAACAGATAAGGAGAGGAATTTTTATTTTCGTTTAAAAGGCTTCTGCTAGCCAAATAAGGAAAAGTTGAGTTAAAAGTTTAATATACCAGCTAAAAGTTGTGTAGTAAGTTTAACACACCAAATGTTGCTGTTGAAGCCTGCCAGAGAATACATTATTTTTGAATAAAAATTAACCTAAATCTAACTTTTATTCTACCATATACATCAATGAAATTTTCCTCTATGTGAAAGGATTCCATAAATTAATGAAGAGGGCATGAAAGAGTAGCACCTATTTTGCAATCTCTCATGAATAAGCAGATATAGGAATTAGCTACCTATTCCTGTCAACAGCTTTAAAAAGAGACAGCTAAACACTCCCAATCATTATCATAATATCACAGATAAAATTCAAAACCAAAATTTCAAATCTCCATCATTTCAATCATCTAATGCCAACTACCAAGTTTGAGGAAAGCAAAGAAACAAATTACACTCCAGGAATACAGTGGCAGAATTAAACCTGCAGAAGCTAGAGGACAATTTACATGGTTTTGTTTTCTGAATAAATTACAGAAAAAGTAAAAATGGAAGAATAATTGATTTTTTTTTAAAGATAACCATGTTTCATGAATCTTACTAGAATCTTAATTGAAACAAATTTAAAAATTCACAAACCACTTATAGGTTGGAAATCTTATCTGGCTTCTTGATGAAATTAAGAAATAATTTTCATTAAGGGATATAGTGGTTTTGCTTTTTTGTTTGTCAGTCTTGTTTCCAGGCTATGTTGCAATGTTTATGGAGAAAATAATCTGATGGCCTAGATTTGTTTCAACCTACAATGAAAGCAGATGAGAGTATAAATAAAACAAGTCTGGCCATGAATTTATTCATGGTTAAAATTTATTGACTTGCTCATGGGGAATCATTACATTATCCTGTCTGTTTTAAGTATCTTTAAATTTTCTATTACAAAAAAATTTAAAAATTGATAGGTCCTTTTCTAACAAAGAAAAAGGAAAATTTATGAACTACATGCCATATGATTTTAGTAAATTTCTGGCTATTTCCAGAGTCATTAGTAAGAGTATGACACAAATAGAAAATACACTTATTGTAATTACAGGGATTTTACTTTTAACTACTAGAGAAACAATGTAAAACAGAACTATGTTTTTTCCATGCTATTATAAAATGATATGTAATGGATAATTGGGCTATAAGTATAACTGAAGAACAGGTGTTGGTGTGGGAACAAACAAATAGAAAGCTACAGTAGTGTTCCACGGGCCAGCTTATAACATATCTGTCCTTATTTTTAATTAATCTTGTCACTCAACTGACGTAAGGAACAGAAACTGACATTTATTGGGAACATAATATTTTCTAGAACATATGCCTTTGCCTGTTAAGAGAGTTATTTATTTCTAATTTCACAGATGATGAAATGAAGATTATGGGAGGTTGTCTTAGTTAGGGTTACTATTGCTGTGGTGAAATACCATGACCAAAAACTACATGAAGAAGAAAGAGTTTATTTGGTTTATATTTCTATATCAATGTTCATCATTGAAGGAAGTAAGGGCAGGAACCTGGAGTCAGGAGCCAATGCAGAGGTCATGGAGGGCTGCTACTTACTGGCTTGTTCAATGTGACTTAACTCAGCTTGCTTTCTTATAGAAGCTAAAACCACCAGAGCAGGAATGACCTCACCCATGACAGACTAAGCCATCCCACATCAATTACTAATTTTAAAAATGCCCCTACAGCCTGATCCTGTGGAGGCATTTTCTCAATTGAGGATCCCTCCTCTATAGCTTATGTCAAGTTGACACAAAACTGATCAGGACAGAGGTTAAGCAACTTATGTAGACATTAAACACCAAGTTTTTGTAACTGGCTAATGGAGCCTAAAAATTATAAACCTAGGAAAATTTTTTATTCAGTGAAACTCATTTGTAGAAAAAAAGATTCAGATTTAGATGATGTTATATTCAATTTAAAAGAAGTAATAATAAAATTTTAGCTTGGTATTTATAGATGGCCCATTTGACTATAACTAACTTCATAAAAATGAATGACTCTAACTATGACCATTTAAAACTGCTTGCATCTATAAAAATCTTCATTATAGGGCATTCAATGCCAGAAGTTTAGCAGAAATGATCAAACTTTCATTTGATTTTAAAAAAGACAAATCCTTACTTAGGTTATTATAAAATCTTTAACATTTCTTTTTCTCTCTATTCTTTTAGTACTGCAGAGTGATCATTTCTTACACTTGCTGCAAACTGACAATGTTCAGATAGGAGCTTCAGTCATGACTCTGCTACAGAATATACTACAGATCAACAGGTGACTTAATTTACACAATTTTTAATCAGAAGCATTACTAATTTTATGATAGTTTGTCAAAATCTACTACATATGACTTATACATGAAATTTAAGTTCTCTTATGATTGACTTTTAGTAAAAGGTAATATAAAATACTATAAAAGATTAGAAATTTGTTATCAAATTATAATCTAAAAGCTATAGAAAATTTCAGGCTTAGAAAGAGAATTTTTGTGACACCTAAAGAAAAATATTGGGATCACAGTAAAAAATGTTTACTTACATATTTAATAAGCAGCAAATTAAATATCATAGTATATGCTAAAAAATAGCATAAAAGAAGTAATAGGTAATTCTTAGGATCCAAACAGAAAGAATGTACTTAGTGGAATTACTCATTTTTTCACTTGAATATGGGTTTATTCATCAGGTCTCATGGACCACAATTACTGTGTTTCTCCTAGTGTTTACAATGTTTATTTGGATATAATCTTGTCTTCAATGAGTGACAGTTGAATAGTGAGACAGAAATCATTACATTTTGGTATATTAATATGCAATGTTAATGTTATCCACAAATGTTAAGAATTGTATTCTAACTAAACTGAGTGAAGATGCATCCTGGAGAAGTTAAAGCCCAAGATGAAACTTTGAAGATAAATTGTCCAGGGAGGATGAGGAAAAAGCAGTATTTCTAGGCAGAGGTAACTGCATGAGCCAGCTTTGTTGTCAGACAACAGAGAAGCGTTATGCTGTGGGTGAAAGTAGAGAAGATTTGTCCTGCTGGGATTTAAAGTTCAGTATCAGTTTATAGCCAGCACATTTTGAAGAGACTTGATATATGTTATAAAAGCATATCTTAAAGACAAAAAAATGGAAGATTTTTTTTTAAGTAGATGAGTATAGTCTGATTACATTTCAGTATTATTACTCTGGTTACTGATGGAGAAAAGATGAGAGCAAAACTAGATAAAGAAGACAATTGGAAGAGTAGAGGTATTTTAGGGTTGGGACACTTGCCTTGGATGTTAAACATCCTAAATTTTTTGCCCAATAGTGGGGAAAAATATGAGGCAGAACCATAGCAATTCAAGTAAAGTAATAAAGTCTTGGAAGTGGTAATAGGGATTTTTTTTTTAATTAAAATCACCAGACCTTTGTTTCTACTTTAGATTAAAATAGAATTACAAGGATGAATTTACTGGACCATTAGGGGAAAAGAAAAAGACAAATTATGAAGGATCAATTCCTCAATAAACTGAACACGACTCAGTATATGAATGAAAACCTAGAGTGGGATTGGGGAGAGTAAGTAAATTTAGGGTAATTAGCTTTCTGTCATTGTAACAAACTACGTGAGATAACAGATATATACAGAGAAAAGATTGACTTTGGCTCATGATTTTGGAGCCTCCAGTACATGACTATTTGTCCTGGTTTGAGCCTGTAGTGAGGCAGTGTATCACAGTGAGAACAGGTAGCAGGGCAAAGCTACTCACTTACAGCCATGAAGTAACACAAAGAGAGAAAGGACCATGCCCCTAATGATCTCCAGGCCTCCCAGTAACGTCCCACTCCTTAAACATTCAGACAGTTCCCAATAGCTCCTTCCTCGAGACTGAGCTTTGCATACATGAGCCTTGGGAGCACATTCGAGATCCAAACTGTACAAAAAGCTTCATAGCTGCCCTGAATTAGTACTAAGTTTTTAGGATGTCGTATAGCAGGAAAGTTTGAGTTCAAGAAATAAATTAATTAAATTAAATATAAAAACAAAAAACAAAAAAAAGAAAAAGAAAAGAAATAAAGCTGAGAATCTAAGAAAAACAAGATGCCGAAAATTTACAAGACAAAATACTAGCAAAGAGTTATATTAGAGATCTATAGATGGGTTCTCTTCAAAAATGTAGTAGAGTACCAATCAACTTATACATGTAAAAAAGTACCCACTTCTTTTAAATATGAGGGAACATTTTCTAAAAGGCATATCTAGTGTCTTTAACTCTCAGTAAACTTAAGAGGATTTAAATAATAACTGGGCTATAACTGGAATGAGGTTGGAGGTTGGACATGAGTGATGTGCAGATCTCTGAAAAGTACCTAAATAATGTAACACAATACACCTACGTAACATACAAGACAAAGAAGAAACTGAAAGAAAAATAGGAAAATTTTTTAAATAAACAGATTGTGAAAATAACATGAGAATTTCTGAGGTACATCTTAATTCAAACAATACTTAGGAGAAATTTTTTATTTTAAAAATCTCAACTCTTAACCTAAAGTCAATGAAAACAATAGAAAAGATAAGAAAGCATAAGCTGAATCTGAGAAAATGAATGAAATGAACCTACAGCAAAAGTGGTTAGGAAAGAAACAGAGCTTCCAGCAACTTAGGTAAAAATTTAGAGGAACAATATCATTTACTGTCATTCAAAAGTCACAAAGGAGCAATATGAACAACTTTATGCTATAAACTTAACAAGTTAGATGAGATAGACAAGTTCTCTTTTTAACACTGCATTTTTCAATTTGTTTTTCATACAATACTGAATGAAAAAAAAGTAGAAAAGAAAGGAACGTGATTGTTCCTAGGTATGGTGGAGGAGAAGATTTACTGTAGAATGTGAGAGAGCATAGCCAGAAGCAGGGACATCTGGGAGAGCCGAGAGTGGACATGACCCTGATCCATGTGAGGAGGGGGGAGGGGGAAGGAGAGGAGAACCAGGTACAGCAGCGTCAATGCCTAAAGAGTAGACAAAAGAGCCAGGTGGGATTATATAGGAAAGGGCAGCCCAGCTCCTAGGTTGGAGAAGTTTGGGGTAGGGGTGGGGTATGCCAACCAAGAGGGCCCTGTAACAGGTATCTACTGAGGAATGCAGAGAGAACCTGGCAGCCAGCATCTACTTTGATGTGTTACATAGGCACCTCTGCCATTTGTCCCAGGCTTGAAACCTAAACATACATTTTTATTTTTAATTTTTTTCCCTTTTCAAGACAAGATCTCTCTGTGTAGCTCTAGCTGTCCTGGAACTTACTCTGTAGATAAGGTTGGCCTTGAACTCAGATATTCACCTGCCTCTGTCTCCCAAGAGCTAGGATTAAAGGCGTGCACTACCACTACCACTACCACCACCACCACCACCACCACCACCATCTGCCTGGCTTGATCAAGATTTTTCGCCTTTCCTAGTTTCTTTCAGGTCCTCCCTACCTCTCCCTAGTACCTAGCAAACTTTATGTTCTTTTTCTCTCTTTAAAAATGAAAAAAAAATCAAGAAACACAGAACCCCACTAAAAACCAGAAACAAACATAAAAACAAAGAAACAAAAGGCCAGTAAAACAAAAGCCCAAACAAAACAGCAAAACAAAAAGTTCACAATAGTAATAAAAAAATGATAGTTAAAAAAATGTCAAAGGGCCGGGCGTGGTGGCGCACGCCTTTAATCCCAGCACTCGGGAGGCAGAGGCAGGTGGATTTCTGAGTTCAAGGCCAGCCTGGTCTACAAAGTGAGTTTCAGGACAACCAGGGCTATACAAAGAAACCCTGTCTCAAAAAAAAAAAAAAAAAAAAAAAAAAAAAAAAAAAAAAAAAGAGAAAAAAAATGTCAAAGGAAATGAAATGTTCTTTATAAATTAAGTGCATGTATGTCATTTATTTGTTGAATCTTATTGCAGTCTTGTAATTTGTCACCTTGAAGACTTAGAAGCACTTGTTTAATCTTACAGTTTTTTAAATTTTCAATTTTATAACAAGTTTCTCTGAGAGGAAAGAAGGGACCTTCATTTACTTTGTATTTTCTATTGGAAATAGAAAGTCTATGGTTTCCTGCCCACAGTAGGAAATCTGAAATGTTAGTTGGCTTAATATCTTAGAATCCAAATTCTCAGAACCAAGTTATATGCTTTAAAAGGTGGCTATCTTCATGAACTAGGCCACCATACACACAGGCATTTAAGTTACTGAAACTTTTATTTTAAATTTGTTGTGATAACCATATATGAATTATTAATTATGCTTTTTTATTCTATCCTATTAGTGGTAATTTACTCAAAATAGAAGGAAAAGCCCTGCATTCTATTTTAGATGAAATTCTTTTCAAGCTTTTGTCAACTCCTAGTCCAGTCATAAGAAGTACTGCTACAAAGCTCCTGCTAGTACTGGCTGAATCCCATCAGGAAATTTTGATTTTACTGAGACTAAGTGCCTGCTATAAAGGTAGGACATACATATTTTCTTTATTTGATATTAGCAAAGACAAAAATGTATTGATAGTTTATGAATGGTAAAATCCTTATATTTTGAAAAGTTAGTAGCTGAACTGTGCAGGCAAACCTATTACAACATATACCATTTTAGAACAGATGTCACTATATGATCAACAGACAACATGCATATTTTGTTGATGGTGTTCTAATAAATGTTTAATCCCTTTCTGACAAAAATATTTATATTGAACATACCAAATAGTGTAATAATGACCAAAGATGTCTATGACCTTATCAATAGAGGAGAAAATACAATTGTGCATTATTATCAGGTAATAGTTAATTCCTTACTTTTTACTTCCTTTACTCAAAAAATATTATATACATACATATAATATGTAACATATATAATTATATAACAATTTTATATATCACATATGTATGATATTTGTTCATATTTTTAGTATATTATATATGTGTGTGTTTGTATATACCATATGAATATATATCACATCCAAACTCAAATACATTGATTAAAAAGTCATAAGCCTTAAGAGTAAATGAACTCATTGTTAACTACCATTCTTGTGTGAAAGTGTTAATTTAATTGAACACTTAACTGATTGTAAGACTATCCTCCATACTTACATTTCATTCCTTTAGTATATTGGATATTCTTATCCGTATAGACATGGAATAAGAGGCATGAAAAAATTAGGTCATTTACTAAATACTAGTTTACCAACTACCATCCAAAATTCTATGTTAGCTTTATGTTGTTTTTTTAACCAATATTATTTATATTCAGTATAGTAAAATATGGGTTTCTAGTTCATTAAATATGCTTAATATAGAATGCTTCATGGCACTTTTAAAATTGGTAGGGTCTGTTAATTACTAATCAATTAGAATAAACTTTAATCTTAATGATTTGAAAGACATTTTAGTAACTTTCTTTATTTGTCATTAATATAGATAATTTAATTATTTTATATATTGCAAGAAAAGAGAATAAGCACCAGTATTAGACCTCTAGTTGTTATTATGCCAGACATACATTTTTTCAATACTGCAGCTAGATTTCTACAGAAATATGAACGTCCATTCCAGGCGCGGTAGCATACGCCTTTAATCCCAGCACTTGAGAGGCAGAGACAGATAGATCTCTGTGAGCTCAAGGACAGCCTGGTCTATGTAGTGGTGTACTAGGACAGCCAGAGCTACATAGTGAGCTCTGTCTCAACCCCAAACTCTAATAAAAAAGCAAAAGCAACAAAAAAGTAAAATTGACCTTAATATTCTTTGATTGATAAAATTGCAGCAGTAGAATTTACTCAAGTTTACTAAGATATTTTGCAGTTGTAAGTGTTGCTGAGAACTTGGATCTCAAAGAATGTATAATGCATTCAAAGATCCATATGATGGCAGCTTATTTATATTTATTATCTCACATTCTTTAGACTCAAAGGTTACAGTGTACCTTTTATGATACTGTGTTATTTGAGAATTAAAATGCAGTATCCTAATGTCATAGCACTTTTACTTCCAAATTATAGATGTTAGTTTAAGAAGAATTGGTTAATGAAACTTGTTAATAGCAAATAATAATAACCTGCTTAAGTGCTTCCACAAGGTAGGCATACATAGATGATATGTTTATAATTTATTTTCTTAAGAATGTTTCAGTTTAAGATGTTTGTGTTGAAAAGAAAACAAATTCTTTTTTCTCTGACTTATTGCAATTATTTTAGACATTTTTACATTCAGATGTCACAAGTGAAGGACATAAAAATGATCAGAACAGAGGAAGATTGGAAAGACTTCAATATAGAAATTGTTGAGAAAAAGAAAAACCATATACTTAATCATCTTGTTATATTTATTCATTTTCAAACCAGACTTTAACTTCATTAATACTTAGATAACAAAAAAATCTTACTTTATTGATAATTGTTTTGTTTTGTTATTATATTTCAGGACTTAGAAGTCTGCTAAATAAACAGGAAACTCTTACAGAATTTAGTCGAGAACTTAGACAGCTCGTTGATCTTTTAACCCCTAAGATCCATCAGGAAGTAGAAGAACAGGTATTATAAAAATAATTTGTGTGATATTTGATAACTGTATTGAACTTTGGTTCTTCCTAAATATGCCTCACTTTCGTTCTCTTAACACTTTAAGCAAAATATTATTCCTGCCCAGTAGATTTCAATTTCAACACAATTTCAATCTCCCTTTTATATCTATTTATACATTTGAGCAGGCCAATTTTTTTTCATGATGTCTCATGAAATCCCCTATTTACTGTTTTATCAGTAAGCCATTTAAACTTCATTTTCATTAAAAATATCTATCATTTTACAAGCTATATATGGCCACCTGTGGCGAGCCTTTCTTATTCATTGATACAAAATAATACATGTATAAAATTATGTTTGATATGTGAGAGGTTTTATTTTATCACACTTCCTCAACACATACTCAAAATGGAGGCTCCAGCTAACTTCTGTAGAAAGAGACACACTTTTATGATTTTCAGGTGAGGCCTTAAAATAAATATGAAAAATAGTCTAAAATAATAAAATATATTTTTGGAGTAAAAGGAAATGAGATAATTCTGTACCTAAAATCTTAAATGGTAATTGAAAAGAAGTGCAGTTTAGGCAAGAGAATGAAAGGAGAAATTTGGAAGGAAGAGAGTAAAGGAAAAGAATTTTACTTCCATAGACTATTTTCAACATTATACAGGTGATGAACATACTCAAAACAGCATCCTAAAAGCTTACAGAATTAAAACAGATTTGCATTACTACACATACATAGTCAGCAGAACTTACATAGTCTAGGCCTAATCAAGTTGATAATTCTAAAAGGACTGGAGCAATGGCTTAACAGTTAAGACTGTGTACTGCTCTTGCAGAGGGCCTGAATTCTGTTGTCAGCACCCATGTTGGATGGCTCAGAAATGCCTGCACCTCCAGTTCTAGGGGGATTTAAAACCTCTGCCTTCTACACATGTGCATGCACACACATACGCATAATTAAAATAATAAAGATAAATCTTTTAAAAGTACTAAACATTACCAAGATAGCTCCCTGGCCATGGTGGCACATTTAATCCTGGTGCTTCAGAGGCTAGGGCAGCAGGATCATAATATTGGATCAACATTGGCTATCTAACAAAATGTAGTTTCAAAAACAAAACCCAACAAAACAAAAGACATTAGCCCAAAATAGTTTATGAAAGATTAAGGCAGAACTGTGAAGTCCTTGAAAAGGAAGTAAGATCAGAAGAGCTAACTAGACTGTCTTGAATATGTTCTAGATGTTACCTGAGCTTAGCATCTTATGTCTGGAAAGTGAGATATAGTGAGTTTACTTGGACGTTTTGGGCCTGATGAACTTCATGTTTCTGGCTACCCGTCTGTCTCAGATGATGATTACCACTTATCCTGGCCTGCGGTTTTAAAAGATAAACTTCTCAAAAAGACTTTTTTAGAGATGTATCAAAATTATTTCTGGTATATAATTTCAGAAACTACATAAAGCAGCTTGCTTGATTCAAGCCTATTGGAAAGGTTTCCAGACCAGAAAGAGATTAAAGAAGCTTCCGTCTGCTGTGATTGCCTTGCAGAGGAGTTTCAGGTAGAAAACCCAAACCAAACTGTTGGTAGAAATGATAATCTAGCTTTGCATGTAAATTTGTAATCCCACCGACCCACCAAAAAAAAAAAAAAAAAAAAAAAAAAAAAAAAAAAAAAAAAAAGAAAAAAAGAAACAATATAAGAGCATTACCAGAGCACAGTTAAATGCAAGTGGGAGAGGGGAGTGTTTGTGTGTGTGGTTTTTTCTTTTCTTTTTACTTTCCTAATGTGTGTTGTTTTATTCTTGTCTTTATTCTGTTCCATAGTGTTACTGAGTACCAACGCTCAAGTAACCAGGTACCCTTTCAGAACAAAGGGCATAATAAGACAAATCTGATGGAATCCAATACTCAATCCTGTCCACTTCCTATCCAGGTTTGTGGGCCAATCCTGAAGAGGGAGCCAGTGAAATTTATATTATTAAATCCTCAAAACCAGCAGTGCTCATAAGTGCTCATATATAGAATTATATTTGTGGATACATAAAGATTAAAGATGTTAACCAAGATTTCCTGAGTAAATATGGCACGGGTAACTGTGATCCTTTAGATATGACAAAACTGTCAATCTCTACATCAGTTATATTGAAAAATGTGGGTCACTTTCTGATGACTAACCTAGCCACATTCTTAAAGGTTACAGAACAAACCATAGCAAAAATAAATTTAAAAAGTAGTTAATACTGATTATAAAGTAGACCCATTCAGAGGTAACTTTATTTTCATTCATCATTACTTAAAGCTAAATTTAACTCACTAAAATGAAACTGACATATTACAGAAGTAACCTTTAAAAACTGAAACCACACTTTTAATAATTGCAGCTGCATTTCTGTTACAAAAACATCTAAAAATAACTTCAAAATTGTCACACAATCACTCTATGTTATTTAGTAGATATCCTATAAAAACTTTCTTCTAGACAAATTTAAAGACAAGTATTTTTACTTTTGGGCATGAGTATTATCAGCAAAGAAAGTATCAAGTTTTCAAACATTCATCAAGTAGATTGTGAGTGTGTGTGCACGTGTGTGTGTGTGTGTGTGTGTGTGTGTACACATGCATACATATACATACATAGAGAGAGGGGGTGGAAAAATGTGTGAGTTTTATTTATGTGTATATTGTTTTACATATATAGTTATATGAAAATATTCCAAAATTGTGCGTGTGTGTGTATGTGCATATATGGAAAGAGAGAGTTACAGACTTGAGTTTGTAACTGGCTTTAGCAACTTGACAAGTTATCAAAATTCTTAGCCTCAAATTTCAAATCTAGAAAATAGAGATAATGCCTGTGTTTCGTAGCACAGGCCAGTAATCTCACCTACTCAGGAAACAAAGGCAGGAAGAACATATGTTTAAACCCAGCCTGGATTACAGAATGAGATCAAAGCTGCTACTGCTGGACAATTTAGTAGAGACCCTGTCTCAAAGAGTATAAGGAGGACTGGATATAGTTCAATGGTAGAACATTTACCTAGCATGAACAAACCTTAGGGTGACTTCCCAGCACTGTAAAAATTAAATGAATGAATTACTAAAGTTCATGTACCTCACAAGGTTGAGATAATACATTTAGGATAATTTAAAAGGTTTTAGTATATGGCACTTTAAAAATAGGATTGAAAAATATGTATAATTTCTGCCCTTAATGTATACAATTCTAGATTAGGGTTTAGTTTAATGATAGAATGCATAGTTAGCATAAAGTCTAATCACTACACTGAAAAGAAGAAAACCTCAGGACCTAAGGATTGTGAGCTCATTTTTGTAGAAGTGTATGTACAGAATCTAATTAATACTTAATCATTTTAAAAATTTTAAGTTAGCATACAGAGTAATGAATTTCTTTATAGCATTTTCACACACACATGCTGTTAAACTTTGTTTTCACTCACTCCATCACTACACTCACCATACTCCTTGTCTCCACCTCTGGCTAGTTCTCTTCCCTACCTCAAATAGACTCCTTTTTTCTTTACCTCTCCTTACGATACCATTTTCCCCTCTCACAGTCGTTTTTACAGTTTCATTAAATGTACACACAAAATTTAATATAGGTTCTGCATAATTGTCTGAGTCTAGCTTACTTTAATTATTTCCAGTTCTTTTCATTTTATGCAAATTTCATAGCTTTGTTTTTCTTTATGGCTGAATAAAACCATTCTATATATGTACCATATTTGCTTTATCCTTCCATCTATTGATAAATATCTATTTCTTAGTCACTGTAAAGAATGCATCAATTAATGTGGATATATAAATATGTCTATGGTATGTTAACTTACTCATTTTGTTTGGAGGTTATTTTGTTTGAGGATAGTGTTGTTTTATTTTATTGAGATGGTGTCTCATGTAACCCCTTCAGGGTTCAAACTCCTAATTTGTTTTTTTGAAGTATTTATTTTTGTTCTTGCTTTTGGGAGAGAAGAAACATACTTTTCAAGCATGCAAATTCATCTAAGTAAAATAAATACTTGTGATGCTTTACATACTGACATATAGGAAATATGGAAGACTAGGTTGCAGTAGTCAAACAATTTGATAAATAGCAGAAAATATAGAAATTATAATGAAATAAAACATCTTTGAACACAGAAGACTTTATAGCCAGTTATAAAACAGTATGTATTTAGTAAACAGTTGAAAAATACCTGTATCTGGAGGCAGACTAGATGACTAATTGGGATAAGGATGTCTGTCATCCAGCCTGATGTGTTTTAGATCTACAGGATCAGCGTTTAGAGGGAGAAACCTGACTCCTTCAGGTTGTCCTCTGATCACACATGATTCATGGCTGACAAATGCACACAAATAGAATGCATGGACACACAGAGACAATAAATGTAGTTAGAAATTAACTTTTAAAAAAAGATTTATTTATTTATTATATGTAAGTACACTGTAGCTGTCTTCAGACACTCCAGAAGAGGGTGTCAGATCTCATTACGGATGGTTGTGAACTACCATGAGGTTGCTGGGATTTGAACTCAGGACATTTGGAAGAGCAGGCAGTGCTGTTAACCACTGAGCCATCTCTCTAGCCCTGGAAATTAAATTTAACAAAAGGAAAAATAGGGGTGTGGAGAGATGTTTCAGCAGTTAAGAGCATTTGCTACTCTTGTAGAGGACCTGAGTTCAATTTTCAGTACCCAGATGGTGGCTCATATTGACACCCCAGTCTGGCCTCTATAGGCACCAGGCATGCATGTCTGCTCATGCAGACATACAGACAGATAAATGTAAAAAACATTTATTTCTCATTTTTTATAAGTATTGGGTGTTTTGCCTGCATATATGTCTATGTACCACATGTATTCCTGGTGCTTGTGGTGTCAAGAATAGGGTAATAGATTTTTTTGGACCTGGAGTTAGACAGTTGTGAGCCACCATGTAGGTGCTAGGAATTTAACTTGGGACTTCTGGAAGAACAGCTGGTGCTCTTAACTGTAGAGCCAGCTCTCTTGCCCCCATAAATCTTAAACAAAAGGAAAAGTGAGAGAGAGAAAAAAAAGTAAAAGTTAGATATAATTATACCATAAAGTAAAAACCACTATTGAAATTTTAACGTCTTTTAAATAATTTATATTTCTATGTAAATTAATACAATTTTAGTACAATTTTTATTCTTATATATATATAATATGTATATGTTTTTTCTTTTTCTTTTTTTTTTTTTTTTTTTTTGGTTTTTCGAGACAGGGTTTCTTTGTATCGCCCTGGAACTCACTTTGTAGACCAGGCTGGCCTTGAACTCAGAAATCCACCTGACTCTGCCTCTCAAGTGCTGGGATTAAAGGCATGTGCCACCACGCTCGGCCAATAATATGTATATATTTTAAGACAGGCTTTCTTTCTTTTTTTTTTTAAGATTTATTTATTTTATGTATAGGAGTACACTGTAGCTATCTACAGACATCCAACAGATGGTAGCAGATCCCATTACAGATGGTTATGAACCACCAAGTGGTTTCTGGGAATTGAACGCAGGACCTCTGGAAGAGCAATCAGTGCTCTTAACTGCTGAGACATCTCTCTAGCCCCGAGATAGGCTTTCTTTTTGTAGGCCTGGCTGTCCTTGGAACTTGGTAGACCAGGCTGGCCTTAAACTCAGAGAACCACCTGCCTCTCAAGCACTGGGATTAAAGGTGTATGCCACCACCACTTGGCATATTCTTCTATATTTTCATTTTATTTTCAACTAACAGTACATGTCACTACGTTTTTTGCAAGTTTTCTATTTTAAAACTAAAATTCCATCAGTTAGATGACTCAGTATTTCTTTATTCAATCCACTATAATGAGATACTTTTCGGTTTGTTACCACTATAATACTATGCTACAACATCCTTGATCATGCCTTTATATATTTGATTATTTCAGTAAGAAAAATAATAGAAGTAGAATTGGCTGATCTGTATTTTTTTAGCCTTTTTATTTGTATTTAAAATATTTCTTCTGATTTTTGATATATTTATTCTAACATCTCTAGAGAAATTTATATATAAGAACAATGTATTTCATTATACCTTTGTCTTAGGGTTTTACTGCTGTGAACAGACACCATGACCAAGGCAACTCTCATATGGACAACATTTAATTGGGGCTACTTACAGGTTCAGAGGTTTTGTCCATTATCATCAAGGCAGGAGCATGGCAGCATCCAGGCAGGCATGGTGCAGAAGGACCTAAGAGTTCCATATCTTCATCTGTAGGCTGCTAGCAGAATACTGGCTGCTAGGCCACTAGGATGAGGGTCTTAAAGCCCATACCCACAGAGACACACTTATTCTAACCAGGCCACACCTAATAGTGCCACTCCCTGGGCCAAGCATATACAAACCATTATAACCCTACCAATGCTAGGAGTTATCTTCCAGAACATTTTTGTCTTTACTTGTTTGGTTACTCTTGAGATCAAGATTTTTCATGTATTTCTTGATGGACATGGTTTATAAAATTGTATGTAAGGAACTTACTCTTTTTCTTTCACAGATCTAAACGAACAAAGATGATGTTGGAGCTAAATAGGCAGAAGGAAGAAGAAGACCTCAGATTAAAATTGCAACTTCAAAGACAGAGAGCAATGAGGCTTTCACGAGAGTCACGCTTGAACATGCTTGAAATAATTCATCCAGGTGAGTAATAATGTAAAACTGTTAGAATAGCTTAAACCAAGTTTTCCTCTTCCTTGGTTAATTTTTTTTTGAATCTTCTTGCCTTTTCTGTCTCTATTTTCTTTCCCTAGAGAAATAATACTAAAGTTCTAGATTTTAAAAGTTACAGCTTTTCTGATCCATACCTATAATTTAATTTTTTTAACTTTCAGATACATGTATTAAACATAAATGTTTATAATTAAAGATAGTGGTCAATGACATAAAAAAAATCTTGAAAAGGATCCAGTCTGTCATCTGCACTCATTCCCTAGTATAAAATCTGTGACATCTTAACATTTGTGACAGATGAAGCAGAATTAATAAGAACATGCTATGGTGGTGTATCTATGTGTACACGTTCATCTGTGTGCATGTGTATATCTGGCTCAAGGGCAACGTAAGGCTTCTTCCTCCACCCCTCTCCACTATAGTTAGGATCTGGGCTGGCTTCAGTAGAGAGCTAAGGATGATCTTGAACTTTCACCCTCCTGCTTCTACCTCCCAAGTGCTTGGATTACAAGTGTAGGCCACAAATTCTGACTTTATTCATTGCTGAGGACTGAACCCAGAGCCTCATGCATGCTAGCAAGTACTCTTAGCAACTGAGCAATGTGTCTCTCCCCTCAAGCGTGTTTCATCATTCATTAACTTCCCTTATTACTCATTCCCAAGAACATTTACTCGTTCCCTCCTTCTTTTTAGTTTAAATGTATTTTCCAGAATTTATCCTTTCTCAGTTATTCTCAAGTTGTCTCGCTTGATGTGTCCCATCCATAACTATACTGTCAGCTATCAGCAAAATGCTTAGCACTCTCATACCTGGCCTTCCATCCTACTTTCTCTCCTGAGCAGTGCTAAGCATTCCTAACTAGCAGTGCCCAATAACACATTTATGTTATCATTGAAAAGTTCTGTTTGTATTAACCAATACAGTAGCAATAGCTAGAAGTAGCAATTGAGTATTTAAAATGTGCTACTGCACTTGTAGACTTTTGAATGTTTAATTTTATTTTATTTAAATCTCCTTAGTAGCCACATGTATCTAATAGCTGCTGCTGTGATAGTTTTCTTTGCAATTCACAGATAGTTACAAAACTAAAGTCTTACTCCCAAATTTTCTCTTCATTGATTCCCCATTTCATGTAATGCCATCAAAATCTGTTCAGTTTCATTCAATATCCTTACTTTTTCTTTGTCACTCTTCTATATCAGGTCAGCTACAAATCCAATTAGTTTGCTTTAATATTATTTATTTTTATTTATATGAGTACACTAGCTGTCTTCAGCCACACACCAGAAGAGTGAGTGCATCAGATCCCATTACAGATGGTTGTGAGCTACCATGTGGCTGCTGGGAATTGAACTCAGGACCTCTGAAAGAGCAGTCAGTGCTCTTAACCACTGAGCCATCTCTCCAGCTCCCAATTAGTTTTTTTAAATACTCTCTCTAAGATACCTTCTTTGTATTAACCACTGGTGCTGTGTTCTACAGCTTTGTTCTTTTATTTAACTATGGTGAACCTTGAGTTAAATATGGTTTATGCTCACCAACTCCAAAGTCAAGAGAAGCTTATTTGTGTGAACAATCAGAAGTTTGGATTACACAGAGTAGATTAAAGAGCACATAAATACATTTTGTTCATCTTCCCTGGTCATTCCAAATGCTTTCCTACATAGATTCATGATTTTTTTTTTTTTTTTTTTTTTAGTCAAACTGGTTTTGGTATTGGCCTTTTATCCCTTTTCTCCTTACTCTGGGACGACAATATTATGAGTCCTTTTTGGAAAGAAACTGCATATTCTAGGAAAGCTTTACTTTCTACAATCTTAGAACTATTATAAAATGAAAGAGATTGGCAAATTAGTGTGAACAGTATTGACAAATACTTTTTTAAAAAAGCCTGCAAAATCATTATTAGTACTGTTGTCCTAATTTCAGACCTCGAGACCTTGAGAAAATATAGCTGAGTATGTTATAATAATGTCTGTCATCTCTTTAGGTCAAGTGGAGAAGTACAATAGGGAAATGGAAGAGAAATCAGCATTGACTATTCAGAAACATTGGAGGGGGTACAGGGAAAGGAAGAATTTTCGCCAACAGAGGCCATCTCTCACAGAGTATAAAGCAGCTGTCACACTTCAAAGAGCAGTGAGTCTGCTGTAGTATACATAGCTCTATATAAGGAGGCAAACAAGTGTTCAAAATTGACTTTGCTGTTTACCAAATATAAATCTGTGATCAAGCCCTTTTGCTTTTCTGAGCTTATTTTCTTTATAAAATAAGAACCTAGGACTGGAAGTATAGCTCATTAGTTGAGTACTTCCCTAGCATGTGCAAGAACCTAGGCTCAATCTCTAGCAACCTAAATTCAAACAAAGAACAATAATATCAACACTTATTTGCCTCTGCTCAAGCTGATTTAGACACTAAGTCCAAGTACTGCCTTAAAATCTTGTATGCCATTTACTAGATTGCAACCTTGTTATTGTTGCTTATTTTTCTCTCCTATTTGACCTGCAAATTCCTCAAAGATAGGGAACTAATCCTTTTATATTGGTGCCAGCTCTCAACAAGCTTGATATGAATGGATATTCTGTTTTTATATACTGTTATATACATCAGAATCAGATGACATACATGAGGATTCTAAAGTCTGTAAATTGCATAGTCTTATGCAAATGTATATTTTATTTACTTCTTTTAAAATAATCAACTTATGGAGAAAGTACTAGCTATAATTAGAACATATAATTAGAACTCTGGAATTGTAGAATGGTATTCATATGGTAGTTTTTCTAGGGATTATGTATAGTAAGTCATATTATATTGGAAAAGCATAGCACAGGGCTTCTTTTTCACTTAGTAACCTTTTCCCTCTAATACCTACTTCTCTTATACATCATTAGGCCTCTATTAAGATTTCAAGTCTGGGGCTGGAGAGATGGCTCAGCGGTTAAGAGCACTGACTGCTCTTCCAGAGGTCCTGAGTTCAATTCCCAGCAACCACGTGGTGGCTCACAACCATCTGTAATGAGCTCCGATTCCCTCTTCTGCTGTGTATGAAGACAGCTACAGTGTACTCGTATACATGAAATAAAATAAATCTTTAAAAAAAAGATTTCAAGTCTGAAAGCATGTAGCTTAATCACCTTTTTTATAGGTTTTACTGTTAATTCTCATTTCTTACCATGATAAATTTTGAGCACTCAATGTGGGTTAACATTTATAAGGATGTTTTAATTTTCTAAATTGTATGTAAGCATGTGTGTCTATCTGTGTGGGTGTGTGCACTTGAGTGCTAATGCCCCCTGATGCCAGAAGCATCACGGTATCTGAAGATAGTTACAGGTAGTTGTGAGCCATGGGTGCTGAGAACTAAACCTGGGGTTTCCTGCAAGAGCAGTTTGTAGTCTTAACTGCTCAGATGTCTTTCCATCCTTATGAAGATATTTCTAAACCATCAAAAACCAATAGAATAAATACTAGGGAAATGTGAAGAGTGATGTGTCTCTTCCTCCTCCCTTATGTTATATATGAAACAAACGTGATATTTATCCTGAGCTAAAGAGACAAGGCAACCTGAGGATAGCTCATTTATATCCAGTTAGAGATGCTTCTTTTTAGAGATATTTGCCTTTGTGATAGCTGCCCAACCAGATTGATTTGTGGGAAAGCCTGTGGTGCATATATATATATATAATACTCATTCTCATTAATATGTTCATATTGCCTATGTTGGAATGCTAATGTTTTACATATAGCATCCTAGGACTTCTACAGCTGTGATAAAAACACCATGACCAACTGCAACTTGGCGAGTAAAGGATTTATTTCATCTTATGCTTCCAGTTAACATCACTGAGGGAGGGAAGTCAGGGCAGGAACTTGGAGGTAGGAACTAGAGCAGAGGCTATGGAGAAATGCTGCTTCCTGGCTTAATGCTCAGCCTGCTTTGTTTATTCTAGCACCCACTAACTAGCCCAGGGATTGCACCACCCATATTGAGCTGGTCCTGCTCAAATCAATCATCAATCAAGACAATGTTCTATAAGCTTTTCCACAGACCTTTCTGGTTGGGGCATTTTTTCAGTTGAGGTTTTTTTTTCCAGAATAACTTTAGCTTTTGTCAAGTTGACATAAAAACTAGCTAGCACATATAATTATGTTTTTATAACTCAGATATAAAATAATATTTTATATAGCTACATGGAATTTAAAATAACTGGAATTTGTTATCTGTGTTATATTTCTATAGCAATTTTCATTTAGTGGTTTGTTAAAGCCAAGCATTGTAACATGACCTCTAAAACGCTGAGAGGTCAGAGAATCCCATGATTCCTAAGCTTGAAACCATTCTGGTTTACACAGCAAATTCTCACTTCAAAGGAAGAGGGAGGCATAATTAATCAGTTTCATTAAAAATAAATACAGAGTAGTAAGGTTATCCTTTACATTTATTTGTATCTTAGGAACAATTGTTTTTTCAGGTACTTGGCAACAAAAGAAAAGTTAAACCATTATCTACCTTCTCTTTCTTGCTTGCTTTGTACAAAAGCCAGGACCCCTCTTAAGACATTGTCTCACTGTGCCTCCCAGATTGCTGACCGTGATCTTGAATTATCTTTTCTCACCCTTCACTACTAATATTATAGTTCACTATCACACCTAATTGAGGCAGTGTATTTTTTAGTTGATAAAAGTAGAAAGAAAAAATCCAAAATGATGTGTAGTATATTATATCTCTAATGCAGGCACTCAGAAGATTGAACCAGGATCTCAAATTCAAGGTTAGCCTAGACTACATAGCAAGTTCCAGGCATTCCTGAGCTATGTAGCAAAGACATGGCCCCCAAATAACGAAACGCTGAAAGCACTTCAATTATTAGACTTCTTTATTCTCATAGACAAATTAAGAGTTCTTGGTAGTGAGTGTTGCAGTGTTAGAACTAAATTTAAATTTTACTTTTGCATGTTTTTAGATGTTTTCTTTTTTTTTTTTTTTTACCTTTTTAAAAGGCAGCAGTAGTTCAGAAAGAGTTAGTTGGTCTCTAGATCCAGAAGGGTAGCTTGACTATAGAATACTAACACACAATGTTATACACTCATCCATCACTAAGCATCCATACAAAGGATTAGCAAAATAAACCATTGAAATTTTTAAAAGCCAAAAACAATGGCAGAGAATAATAAAATGACAAAATAAATGAAGATAAGAGAAAAACATCAAGGGAGTTTTTCTGAGTGAGGTATAGAGTGAAGTTCTCGTCGGAACGTCATAAACCCAGGGTGGTACTAAAAGGAAGGCTGGAAGAGAAAAAGATGTGTGACCAAAAAAAAAAAAAAAAAAAAGAGAAAAAAAAAGAGAAAAAAAAAGAAAAAAATCCCCCAAACAGAAGAATGAAACAAAGAGTATCTCTTTTGCAGGTGCAAGCACCATACTAAAAATGAGTATTAAGGGACATTTAACATTTAAGGCATCATTCAACCCCCTTTCTTCTCAGCTTTCAGGCTTATGACTGCAGATAGTAGAGTGGAAGCATTTTCTTTGGGAAATCTGAAGTCTGAATAAAGTCAAAGTTTACTAACATTGAAGGATCCAAACAAAACAACTTGGTTCATTAGTCCTATGCTGTAATGCATAGTAGATGAGCCCTTTATGGCAGCTCAGTATGTCTAAATAGCTTTTTAGTGCTCAACTTTATAGGCCATAGGCAAATATAAGTGAACATGAGGAAAGCTGCTTGATAGAAATAGAGGATTTAATACTTAGGGGTTTACCTCAGAGAGTAGAGCACCTGACCAGCATATATGAGGTCCTACATTCAATCCCTGACAGTGGGGAAAAACAAACAAAACAACAACAAATATTTAGAGAGATGACACAGGAATTAGAAAATAAGATTAGTTTTTGATCTATCATTTCCTCTGATAAGAGAATATGGTAAAAAATCAACATGTTTAAAAGGGAAAAGGAAAAGGGTGGGGGTGGGGGGGGAGGCAGACCTGGGTTGAACAGTTAAAATTTACTAGAAAGGATAAAAGAAAATAATGGGCTAGTGAGATGGCTCAGCGGGTAAGAGCACTGACTGCTCTTCCAAAGGTCCTGAATTCAAATCTCAGCAACCATATTGTGGCTCACAACCACCCGTAATGAGATCTGACACCCTCTTCTGGTGCATCTGAAGACAGCTATAGTACTTATTTATAATAAATAAATCTTTGTAAAAAAAAAAAAGGAAAAAAATACTATCCATCAGAGAAATCAAATACATAAGTATTTAAAATCAAGAACAGAAAATATAGAGGAGAGGAAATCAAAAGAATTTTCTAGAACTACAGCATTGATAAATGTCCAATACTGTAACAAACATTTATTTCATTTCCATGAAATACATTGAGAACAAAGAACTTAGCAGCTTCACTGGAACTGAAGAAATCTTGAGCTAAAACTGTGACATGTCTAAGAGAAGTGATTTCTAGTTAAAATTATGTGCTCACTGAAAAGGGAGTTAAAAAGAAGACTAAAGACACTTATATAATCACAGAAGCTCTTAAGCCAGTGGGAAAACCAAGAAGGTATACAGCTGAAATTCAAGAAGTACAGGGAGAGATAAAATGAGAAACCAAGGTAGTTGTGCAGAGACCCCAGGATGAGCTTTGTACCAGGTGGAGAGAAACAGGTAGGTTAGAACCCCCCAGAAAATGTATGTGCTACAATATCTGATATATCAATGTCTTGACAATTAGAATGAAGTTGTAGAACGTAATCAAGTCTAAGTATGTAGAAAATCAAACACATGGAAAAAATAAGTGTTAATTTCAGAGAAAATAAGCAAGGAAGACAGTGTAGTTCTAATATGTGCTCCAGAATGAGTAATAGCTTTTCTTGCTGTTGTTGTGTATGTATAATACAAGCACTCAGGACTGGCACAGCAGAGTTACAGGTTTGAGACTAATATAGCCTGCATAATAAAAACCCTGTCCCCCCAAAATAAAACTACCTTACCTTTATGTAATAATCATTATGTGAATGTTATTTTTTACTGAAATTACAACATTAATTATGTAGGTGGACTGTACATGGGAGTATATGCAGTATAAAGTAACCAAATCCTTATTTCTGTTCAAGAAAATCAATAAATAATATGTTTAATCTGTGAGAAAAAAATCATAGAAATCTACTGATGGAATTCACATGAAGGAAAAAAAAGTTAAAGTTGTTGCCTTTGGGATTTGTAAAACTGGTCCTTTAAACAACAGAATTAGGCTAGCCAACTTTCTCTGGAAAGGACCAGATAAGGAAATATTTTAGGCTTTGCAAGCTATAGCCTGTAATAGCTACTTAACAGTTGAAGCACAAAAGCAGCTGTAGATAACGGTTAGACTAACAGTAGTTAAGCAAGTATAGCTGTATGCCAATAAAAATTTGTAGACATTTGAGTTTTGACTTATACATACGTTTACATGTCGTAAAGTATCCTTTTAAATTTTTAGCCATGTAAAGTGAAATAAACAGGTATTTACTATACAGAAACAACTTACTGTTTTTGACCTGTAAGCTATGACTTGCCAATCAGTGCTTTTAAAACTGTATATAATTTTAGTGAAAATAAAAACATGGGAGAAAAATGAAGAATTGAAAAGAATAATTTCATATATGTACCAAAATGTATAAGTCTATTATGGAAGACTTGAGAAAACATTCAGAAAATTTGCTTTTATCAGTAGTCTCATAGCTTAAAATGTTAAAATGTTTTATCTTTACCAAGCCTTTTCTTACTATCTCTTTTATATTTGGAATACTGTAAAACATGTAAAATTAGGGTCCTTGTTTCTTATTGGCATAGAGCATGTCCTATAGAAACCATTGGTTTGCCCAGAATTGTAGAGTTTATAAGGAATTAGAATTGAGATTAGAACTCAATGTTTATTTCCTTTTATATACTCATTTCTTACTGCAAACATAATGAGTGCTTAATATGAACTCAGAGACTATGGCAGCACTCATAGGACCTCTACAAGTTCAAGCCAGATGAAATCCCAGCACTGAGAGTGGAAAGTAAACATAGTCCCCATCCCTAACCATGGAATTGCTACCTGCTGATAAAGTGAAAATCAGTGAGTGTCACTGGGTATCCATGCCCAGGTGTAGCTGGCCAATACAAAACTCCATTGGTTTTGGTTTTGTTGTGTTTTATTTTGTGGGCTCTTTATTATATTTTGTTTTGTTTGGGCATTTTTCTAACTTTTTGTTATTGTTTTGGTTTTTGGTTTTTGAGAGATTAAGTATGAGAACATGAAGTTAGGTAGAGAGCTGGAAAGAATCTAGCAGGAGTTGGGGAGGGGAAACAATTAAAATATTTTTAAAATTTTAATAATTATATATATATATATATATATATATATATATATATATATATATATATTCTAAATGTGTAAAGCCCTAGGTTTGATGCCTAGCACCACATTCAGCAGGTGGAAACAGGAGGACCAGATAGAGTTATCTTAGGCTACTTGTTGGTTCAAGGCTTGCCTAAGCTATGTGAGGTCTGGCAAACCAAAAACCACAGTAATAGAAATATTTAGGTGTATTCTTTTGTCTTAGTCTTAGAATGCCCTTTCATTCTATTGCTACAATGAAACACGATGACAAAAAATCAATTTGAGAAGGAGAGGGCTTATTTATTTGGCTTAACTTCCAGGTCTTAATTCATCATTAGAGGAAATCAGAACAGGAATTCAAGGAGAGCTAGAACCTGGAGGCAGGAGTTGATGCAGAAGACATGGAGGGATGCTGCGTACTGGCTTGCTCAGCCTGCCTTCTTATAGAACCCAGGACCACCAACTAGCCCAGAGATGGCACAACCCACAATGGGCTGGGCCCTCCCTCATTGGTCACTAGTTGAGAAAAAGTCCTACAGCTGGATCTCATGGAGATATTTTCTCAACTTGAGGCACCTTTCTCTGTGATGATTCTATCTTGTGTCAAGTTGACACAAAAAGCAGCCAGTGCAACTAACCCCTTGTCAACTACACACAAATCACTATTAAGCTACAACCCTTACTTTCCTGTTCATTCCCCAAGATCTAAATAACTGTAAAACCTCCAAAATCTTTACAAATTCAAACACATTAAAATTTTGGTTCTTTTAAAGTATCCCATCTCTTTTAAAATCCAGTCTTTTACAGTTCAAACTCTCTTAACTGTGAGCTCCAGTAAAATACTTCCTTCAAGGGGGTGGGGGGTTGAATTCAAGGCACAGTCGCAATCAAATCAAAGCAAAATCAAACTCTAACCATCCAATGTCTGGAATCCACCCATGCTCTTCTAGACCTGAGTCATTCCTCTTCCAAAGGTCACTTCTCCAGCTCTGCCCTCTGTCGCACATAGCTTGCCTTTTAGCTTTGGCTGCTTCTACTACTGCTGCTGTTCTTTTGTGATCATCCCATGGTACCAGTATGGCCAAAACACTGGAGTCATCTGCTGTAACTGGGCTGCACTTTCACAAATAGCATCTCATAGACTCTCATAGTGCCTAGCCTCAACTTCTCTGCATAATCCCTTCAGTCCTGGGCCTTCAACTGCTAATGAGCTGTACCTTCAACCAATGGCCTTCCTGGCCTCCCAGAATACCAAGCCCCAGCTGCTCTCCCTGACCTTTTCATGTCTTCAAAACCACTACTACCTGTGTAACTCTTATACAGTACCAAGTCCAGCTGCAACATGAGGTACAACCTTGGAACACAGCTTCTCTGCACTCTCAGAAAACACTTCCCAGAAGATTTCACCTCAGTGATGCTGATCTCTTCTTAATCCTTGCTAATGTCTTAGCTCCAGCTAACCAGCATCAATTGTCCCAGTAATGAAAAAGTTCCACTTTAGTAGTTCTGGTATCTTGTTAATCACAGCTGCTAATTGTTCAGCTCCAGCAAACCAGAACCACAGAATCTTAAATCAAAATAATAGTCTTGATAGAGTCTTTAATTGTCCCTCTGAAATTTCACAGGTTATGCCTCCATCTTCTACACTACTCTCAACATTTTTATCTTCCAAGCTCCTACAGAACATCCCAATGAGGTTTCAACACTACTCATTGTCTTTTCTAGTTCCAAAGTCCTTCTACAATCTTCCCCAAAACATGGTCAGGTCTGTCACAGCAATACCTCAGTATGCTGGTGCCAGCTTGTCTTAGTTAGGATTTCTGTTGCTGCAACACAACACCATTACCAAAAAGCAAGATGGAGAAGAAAGGGTTTATTTGGCTTACACTTCCAGATGATGGAGGAAATCAGAACAGGAACTCAAGCAGGACAAAAACCTGGAAGCTGGAGCTGATGCAGAGTTCTTGAAGGGGTGCTGCTCACTGGCTTGGTTCCCCTGACTTGCTCAGCTTACCTTCTTACAGAACTCAGGACTACCAGCCCAGGGATAGCATCACACAGCGTTTGAGCCCTCCACCATTGATCACTAGTTGAGAAAATGTCCTTCAGCTGGATCTCATGGAAGCATTTCTTCAACTGAGGCTCCTTTCTCTGTGATGACTCTTAGCTTGTGTCAAGTTGACACACAAAACAAGTCAGTTCTCTTTTTTAAAAAATTAAAAGTGTATATAGTCTTACGCTACTACCATGGTGGGAAAGTGATGTATGCTTAGTAGAAACCAGACTTCAACTGGTAGAGGTATTAAGCATATTTGCAACTTACAAGTATTTTCAACTTAAAATGGAGTTATTTGACATAGCCTGGTGGCACACACTTTTAATCCCAGCACTCGGGAGGCAGAGGCAGGCGGATTTCTGAGTTCGAGGCCAGCCTGGTCTACAAAGTGAGTTCCAGGACAGCCAGGGCTATACAGAGAAACCCTGTCTTGAAAAACCAAAAAAAAAAAAAAAAAAAAAAAAAAAGTAGAGGTGGATCTGTATAGGTAAAAAATTATTATATTCCTTTATTATGTCACAGTCTCATTCCCCTCCTCATGCATACTCAGAATTGCCTAATGCAACCTTGGTGTTACTGACTTAGATTATAGGAAAATGAGTTCTATTAAGGGAACAGAATCAAAAGATCTTCTTTTCTTTTCCTTTTCCCCTACTTCACTCCAGGTTCTTAAATTCCTAGCAAAGTGCCGTAAGAAAAAGAAACTCTTTGCCTCTTGGCATGGACTTCAAGAACTCACTGATGCACGCAGAGTTGAACTGAAGCAACAAGTGGACGATTATGTCAAAAGACACCCGGTATGTAGTTTCTGTGCTGAAATACATGTTACATTAATCCATTGCATAGTCTTTATCACTAAAGTAGTACAGCATATATATTGATTGTTGGATGCAGGTTCCATAGACTTAGTAGACTTGAATTCTTCTTACAGTTACAGGATCCAAAGGTATAACTGGTGGTGAATGGGAACTCAACTTAAAAATTGGTTATTTCCTGTACTATACCAACGAAACTTGTGCATTGCTTCTTTTATAATAGTCCTGTAAAATCTTGTCTGTTTTGAATCTTTTAATAAGAATATATTAATTATCAATCAATGGGCATTCATTCTTACCTCCATATGCTCAAACACATGCATAAGGACTTATATTCACTAGTCTAAACTCCCAAGACAGTAAGATGTAGAATTTGATGCCCTACCTCTTTGGTTTTCAAACTGTAATGCTGCTGACACCTTTCCACAACAGAAACATGCATTTCTCTGACTTTGTGTGGGCACAGTGATACAGAGTAGGTGCTTCCTGCTTCTTCCCTCTGAGTTTCTGACCTTACACTTCTGCACATCTTTGAAGGACATTTCTGTCTGTCTTGAGAAGGACTCAACCATTCTTGATGTTTCCACACTTGTCAAATTTTATGGAAAAACTAATAGTTTATACATTTTGATCAGAATTCTTACTTTCCTCATTTGAACCAACCATTCTTAGTATATCTAAGGACTACTCACATTTCGTTAGGATTATGCTAATGCTCCTTGTGTCTGAGTTTCTTTCTTCCCTTCCTTCCCCCTTTCCCCTTCTGATACAAACACAAATTTCTACAATCTAAAGTCTGAGCTCTGAAGGGTGATTCACATTGTTAATCCTGGCACTCAGGAGGCAAATACAGGTAGAGCTTTGTGAGTTTGAGGACAGCCTGGTCTACAGAGCAAGGACAGCCAGAACTATACAGAGAAAACCTGTCTCAAAAAGAAAAACAAAAACAAAAAAACTGTAGGGTGACTATGTTAAAGATTTGATATAGTATTTTATCCTTCCAGAGCCTGTCCTCCACAAAATGAAAAGCAGAATACAAATGTATCTCTGTCCATACATGAATTTGATAACCATTGGAACAGAGCAATGATAGAAAGTAAATTGTATAACAATGTTTAATCCTATCTGTATAAGAGGTTTTCATCATTGTTTAAGTCTTTATAGAATAGCGCTGACTCTTGTCATATGCACCACATAGTTAATGCCCTCAGTGTTTAGCCTTTATGACAGCTATCCATTTCTATTGTTGTAGGACTAAAGTAACTATAGATGAATAAATGAATAGATATGGAAGTATCGCAACTAAACTATTTTTATTGACTTGTTTATTTATCGATTGTCTAGAGGTCAGAAGACAACCTGTAGTCAGTCCTCTCTTTCCACCATGTAGGTTATAAACAAACTCAGGTCATTAGGCTTGGCAGCACACAGCCTTCACTCCCTGAGCCATCTCACCACTGAAAGCTATTTTCTAAAATAAGCTTTTGTTTTTAGTTTGCTGCTCTTTGTTTTGAATAATAGTAATAACTTATATTAAAATTATAGTCTTTGTAGCATACTAAAAAGTAAAATATATGGAAACAATAACATAAAAGCCAGGAGAAGAAATACATGTATGATTTAAATTCCTGTTTATAAATTAGAATGATATCACTCAGAATTAAATTGGTAAGTTAATGGTACATAATACAAATCCTACAACAATGAACAGATATCAAAAAGTAACAAAGGAAATGAAACCAAATAAAAAATATGTACTTTAATTAATCAAAAAGGAAAATAGAAAAAGGAGGAATGTATAAGAAAGTAATAGGACTAATAGGAAAAATCATGGTAAGAGCCTGAAGCATGATTATGTTACAGTAAATATAAAATGGTATGACTAGATTTTAAGAGTAAAATTAAAACTAAACTCTGGGCAGGAAAGATGACTCAGCAGTTATGAACACTTGCTGCTCTTTAGAGGATCCATGTTCAGTTCCCAGCACCCATATCAGACAATTACATCCACCTGTAAGTTTAGTATTAGAGATCCAACAACCTCTCTTGGCCTCCGTGGGCACTGTACACACATGGTACACATGGAAACAGGTATGGTACACGCACATACATAAAATAACTTACAAGGAAGGCTTGCATATATTCAAGACTTTTGCCCATTTTCAGATCAGGTTGCATTTTTGTTGATGAGCTGATGAATTCTCTGTATTCTGTTCCTTATCTGATAAATGATTTTATTTTATTCTGTGGCTTGCCCTTTTAACTGTGTGTCCTTTAATACATAAAAAAACCTTTAGTTTTATGAATCTCACTTTGCCTTTTGTTATACAATTTTAGCTCTTATTTTCAGTTTTTGGGCCTTTCTTCTTTCACAGGTACTCAGATTCCTTTAGTCAAATGGTATAGTTCTTCCATATAAGCTTTGTATATCTGTGTATACTCTTCCTCTAGGTTACCTACATTCTCTAATCAAAGTAAAGACAGTGTAAATTGATGTTTGAGTGTATGTTTTAGAAGGTTGTGATGTATGAATTTAGTGTATATGCAGTATTTTCTAATGCTTTGGTTCTTTAGTTGAATATGAGTCTAGATCTCAGACATATGGAAGGATGAGTGTAAGTCTAATGAATACCCCAGTTTGTCATTTTTTACTATGCTTTGATAAGGTCTGTGGCTGAAAGATGAACTATCAACTGGAACAGAACTGCATTAGTATTTAATAAAGCTATGGTGTCAGAAATTTTATCAGCTTTAAGGCTAAGATTATTTCATTTTTATCCAAATTAGTCACTAACATCACCCTTAAATTATTTGAGTAGTCTAATGGATAGGGTCTTTTAGCTGATTTTAGCCTCTCATTCTGTGAAACCAGCACCACTTAGAGCACTGTGGTGAGGGTGCATTTGGAGTAGGAATGGGATAAGAAATAATATTTCAAATGAAGTCCAAAACAAAAGGAGTTGCCTTCACTAAACCATTTATACTTTCATTGTGGTCTCCTAATCTCAGGGTCTCATTACTTACCATGTCTTTGAAGAAATGATGTGTGGAAGGATACCAAAAAGAAACATGGAGGCCCAGAGAGATAGCTCAGTGCTTTAGAATACTTGTTGTTCTTGCACAGGTTCCGGATTCAGTTCCTAACACCAACGAAGTAACTCACAACTATCTGTAACTCTAGCTCCAAGGGATCTGACACCCTGTTCTAGCATAGGCATAGACACACATGTGATGCACATTCATACATGCACACACATGTGATGCACATTCATACATGCAGGCAAAACTCATACATACAAAATTAAATTTAAAATTTTTCAAAAAGAAACTTGTCCATCTATATCATTATATAAAGTTAGGGTATAAGTTACTTTTGTTTAAAATCTGCTTTGTTGATTTAATGGATTCTTTCTTGTTCCTGTTGTTAGGTTGTTTGCATACTTGTTCATTTCTCTTTTAGGTTTTTTGAGACAAGGTGTCACTATATAGCCCAGATTGATCCTAGGCTTAAGATTGTCCTGTTTCTGCTCCTGTGTTAAGATTACAGGCATGAATACTCACAACTTATGTGGTTTTTAAAGATAATTTAATACTTGCACCAGTGTACAAGTTAGATAAGAGCTATAAGATTCTATTGATAAAATGGGAGATTGCTAAAATTCTAGCTCTGCTATGGTGGGTAGGTAAAGCATATTTTGATACATAATGTCTTTATGACAAGTTTTCTGTCCTATGTTTCCAGTGCTCTCAGATGTCAGAGGCGGCCAGCAGAGAGCTCCATGCACAAGCACAAGAACGACTTCAGCACTATTTTATGGGAAGAGCCATAGAAGAGCGAGCCCAGCAACACAGAGAAGCTTTGATGGCTCAGATCAGCACCAATATTGAACAGCTGATGAGTATGCTCTACCTCCATCCTTGTTTCATAAATGGAATACCCCTTGCAAGAGATGTGGCATCCAAACTCTTTAGAAGAAAAGTGCCACAAGTAGTCTTTATTCAGGTCCTCGGGAAGTCTTACATCATCCCAGTTTTCAACTCTATACCTTCTGTTTGTGCTTGTTATAAATTCAAATATTTCAGCTTCATCAAAATTACTAATTTCAAAGAAGTTATAATCTTCTAGACACATTTTCCCAACTTTTAAAAAATGTTTTTGTATTTTAGAATTAGATAATAACAGTAGTTACGTACAATGAACTTGTCAAAAATAACGATTAATAAATTTTTATCGAAGTTTCTCTCTTTAGGCTATCTAACACAATTTATCATTTTTCTTTTAAAGCTGGAAGTTGCCAGGGATTGGGGTTGTTGCTATCACCCACATCTGTAACTTCACTAGAAACCTACCTTCATAGTTAGCAGTGACAGCATATTCAGTTAGAACCCTGTCCTGTCCTGACTATAAACAGCTCTGCTGTTTCCAAGTTGCTGCTTGCCTGGCATACTTTCCACTAACCCATTTCCTTTCTGTTTGCTGCAGAGGCACCAAGTCTGAAGGAGGCAGAAGGAAAGGAACCCGAGCAATTCCTAAGTAGATCTAGGCCTGTGGCAGCCAAGGCCAAGCAGGCCCATCTTACCACCCTGAAGCACATACAAGCACCCTGGTGGAAGAAGCTTGGAGAAGAACCAGGGGATGAGGTTGATGTTCCAAAGGATGAGCTTAGTATAGATTTAGGAATGTTATTTATCGGTGGAACCAAACCTCCCTAGAGAGTACTGTGAAAGCTGGCAATCTTACCTTTTAAGAGATTGTTAGTTTTGCCTCTGGCATGCAGGAAGACTAGGGCTATGCCAGTGGCTTTCCAGAGCATCATCTTCATGCAACACTTGGAAGCAAAAAGCAAAGCATTGCCTACCTCACTCTCAATTCTTTCCCCTGTCTCTATGCCCTGTCTGTGAGCTTTAATTGTGGGAGAGAACTCAATGTGAAATTTTATTGTTAATATATCTGTTTTCTAACTAAAAGTTGTTTTGGTTTTGTTTTAAAATAAATAGTGTTTCTAAAAAAGTTGTCATGTTATTTCAATGTTTTACATTTGCTATTCAGAATTTCTTATTAATAGTCATATATATATAATATAAAAATAATATTTATTTATTTTTGAGATGGGTTCTCTGTCCTAGAACTCTGGCTCTGTAGGCCTTTGGCCTTGAATTCCTGGAGATCCGCCTGCCTCTGCCTCCCAGGTGCTGGGATTGAAAGCATGTGCCACCACTGCCTTTATGGTTTTGACCTTGACAAAGTTTAGAAAAATAATTGATCAATTAAATAGCATTACATTAAGAAAGACGGGAGAAGAGAAAGAAACAGTAGTTTATATTTCATATATAATAGTAAAAATAATGCTTTTGTTTTTTTAAAAAAAAGTCTCACTATATAGCTCTGGCTGGCCTGGAATTAACTAGACCTCACAGTTCTACCTGCTGCTTCCTCTTAGTGCTGTGATTACAGGCATGTACCACCATACCTGACCACTGCTTTGCTTATTTCCTTTTTAAAATGGTGAAATGGAAAGTATGTTCAATTACTGCTTGTTTGTGAGCGTGTGTGTGTGTGTCTATGTGGGGGTATTTACTCAAAATATAAGGGGTTGTTTGAGCTTGAGTTACTGGTAGCTATGAGGCACCAGATATTGGGACTGGGAACCCAGTGAGTCCTCTGTAAGAGCAAGTGCTCTTAACTACTGAGCCATCTTTCTAGCCCTCATACACTGCTTTTCAATAAAAAAAAAAAAAGCCTTTAATTGGCCATTTCTTTTTCTAACTTGTGATTTATTGGTGTATATTATACTTGTGGTATATATGATATACTTTTTCATATATATACAAATATATATGTGATAGTTACATGCAATTTACATTTGACAAATATTTGAATAAATGTTAAGTTGAAAATAAAATATGTTATCTGGAAGACAAATTAGTGAGAGGCCAAACATCTTGGAACCTGCCTCCATCTTAAAAGGAAAAACTTGGCCCCCACCCGAACACAAGTTGCACCTAAGTACCAGGAAGGACCGAATGGCTTGTCCTTAGCCAGTTACCCCCTAGCTACTTCCTAGCAACAGATAATCAAAGGTTAGTCTGATTGTTTCAGATATACTTTCAGACCTTTAGTGGTTGTATACGGTCTTGCTTCAGAGCACCTACCTGTCGGCTTACAATAGACAATTGCATGCTTGCAAGGCTGGACCCTCCCTCACTTACTTCCATTTCCTATAAACCCTGTCCCAGTGAGAGTTTTGCGCTGCCTCACCAAACCGTCCTGTGGGCCGGTGGTGAGTAAGCCCAAACTCGAGTTTGTAATAAAGAGACCCTAATGTGATTACATTAGAAACGGCTCCTTGGTGGTCTTTTGGGGTTCACAAATGCTTCTTGGCACAACATTGGAAGTCTTGGGATGTCTATATTTGGTGTAGGGGAAGATGAAGGAAGGCCTTGAGAGGGAACTGGGTAACAGAAAATCAGAAGAGTGAGACCATTTCTTTTGTTACATGGTTTTATTCTTTGACAGTTCACACATGTATGCATTTTGATCATGAACACTCTTATTTTCCTCAGTCCCTCTAGAAAACTCTCCCAGCACTCCACCCCCACTTTTATGTCACTAAAAGAAAAATAAATACATTGAGTTTAATTAGGGTTGCTTTCATGTATATAGGTGAGGGATTGATTATATATCCTGGGAAATTTACCGATGGTGACATCATTAAAAAAGAATGACTCCCCTCCTCTCTTCCCTTCCTCCCTCCTCACCGCCCCCCCCCCGCCCCCGTAAATCGCTTTTCTGTCTCTTGTTGGAGCTTCTTTCTCACTGACTCCTCACAGAGCCCGAGCCCTTAAATCTGTTTGCTTATCCCAGCTGAAGAGCCAATTCCTTAGGGGAACGTTTCAACTCTTAAATACTGTCTCTTACCCTCACATCCTGAGTGATGTCCTGTGACGTCAGGTTGAAATCGGAGTTCCGTTACTAAATCGCTTTCTCCCCCATCGGAAGGACCAAGTTTCAGGCTCTACTCCGGGTTGGTTCTCACAAAATCGCAAATACTAGCAGCTGGCGCCCCTAGTCCAAAGTCTCCTCAGAAGCCGAGGCCATAGTCCTTAGTGGGAACAGCGCGAGATGAGAAATTAGGGTAAACCGGAACTTCCAACCCATACAGCAAACACCTGATCTTTGCCGAAAGCCCACCCCTTTCGGTGTTTTCAGGCCTCCTTGGATCTTCTTCCGGGTCACATCCCACCATGTGATTCCACCCGGCACGTCCTTCTTAGAATCCATTGGCTCCGTCTTTGAGGAAGTGGAAGGCTTTAGGGCATTGGTTGGTTTCTGTCAGTGTAACGCAGTTAGTTACAAACAAGGCGTGCCTGGTTCCCATAGCAACGCCCTGAGCACCGCTCCGATAGGTCGACGCCTTGATTCAGCCTTCCGTCTCACGGCGAGTGGCTGACTCCCAGGGGCGCGTCGACGGTGGCGCCGTGCTTGGGTTACCGAGCTGACGTGGCTTCGATTGGGCGGGGGGCGTCCGGAGTTGGCTGGGACGGCCGCCTGCAGGTGAGTGGGAGCCGCAGGCTCCGCGGGGAGCTCCGCAACGGCTCTGCTGCGAGCCCCGGGCCAAGGGGCTCGGGACACGGCTCAGCCGGCCGCCCCGCCCCTCACCTCCGGGCTCCGCCGCCTTCACCCGCCCGCCCTAGGTGGTCGCCCAGTGCCCGCCGCCGTACTCGGCCCGGGGACACAGACACCCAGTCAGTCTGCCGGCAGGGTCGTTCCTCCCCGGGGAGCCCCGGAGGCGGGCGAGCTGGTCAGCCCTACGTGCACGGACGGCCCTGTGTCCGAGCGGCCTGGGCAAGCCAGCCTGGGCACCGAGCCGGGGACGCTAGAGGCAACCTGCCCCAGCCCTGTGCTCGCCCCAGCCCTGAACAAACTTAGTGTTCCGCTGTCGCCGTTACCGCAGTCGAGGCCCACGAATGATCCTGCTGTTGGGTTAGGAAGATGACGGAGAGATGATCCAGAAGGAAGGGAATGTTGAAGGGAGTTCTGGAGGAAAAAAAAAAACCCTTGGTGTGGCCTTGTGGCATGGGTTTGTTGTTGCGCAGCAGGAATGAGAACAGGAGGACGAGCCTCAGGGCGATTGAAGGAAATATTTGCCTGGTTTATTTAAAGCCCCGCAGTTGGTCTGTGAGGAGAGGACAGTTTTGGGAGTGGAACAGATATTTAAAATCATGGATAAACACGTTGACTTTTAGAGATAGTTGGAAGCTCTCCATTAAAGGAATGGATTTCCAGATTTGAGCAAGATGGACTGTGCAAGAGTTTATAACAAAGTGTGGAGGCCTTTCTAGAAACATGAGTAAATAGGGTTTGGATGATCGGAATGACCGTAAAGGGTCAGATTCAGGAAATGTTCTGTTAGAAAAATGAGACGACTTGGAGTAGACACGGGAGAAAAAAAAATGAGGACAACTAAAAAATTTTAGAGGTTAAAAGTATAGCCAAATGGTAGGTCTCTTACTTCCAGAAGGCCCTGGCCTGAAGCATTGGTGTTGGTTACACGGCCTTTACTTCCTTGATCCTGGTAGGACTGTTTGATGCTTCCGTCCTCACTGTGCTTTAACATTTGTTTAACTACAGAAGTAGTTTCTGAACATTCTTAATTGCATATGCTACAGGTAAAATATCTTGAATGTATTCCTAAGTATATTGATTAAGTAAATTTTATGTTAATTTGGATAGTGTAACAATATCTCTGAAAATACACCACAGATTATAAAATATACAAAAATACTAGAGAATTAAATGAAAAATTAAAAAAAAAATCTGTCTACAACGGTCACGACGGAATTTGAAGATCACATAAAATGTGCCTCTTGGTTTCTCACGATGATGGTCAACATTTCTGAGGATTTCCACGATTTGGGGGGGGGTGGGAATGGGGTTCCCATTCTACTGGAATATAGTCCTTTCTAAAAGTAATCATCTTTAGAAGATTTTCCCTTTAACTCTCTTGTTCCCAGCACCTCAGCCCATTTGGATTAAAGAGATGTTGAGACTATGCTTATTTATAAAATATATCATTAACTTCTCTTGGTTACCTACTAGCAATAAATTATTTGTGACACATTGATGCGCATTACATACTGCCTGTTAGTAACAACCCAGACTGGACTACACTCAGAGCCTTATGCATGTGAGGCAAGCACTCTGATACCAAGCTACATCCCCAACCCTTAATGAAGACTACTTTATGAAGTAATGAAGAGAATGAGAAATCCTCTTTCTTATTTTAGGTACTTTAGGGTTGCTTTTTTTGTTGTTTTTGTTTGTGTTTGTGTTTTCAATAGTTCCAGATAGCCCTGGCTGCCCTGGAACTGGCTCTATAGACCGGGCTGGCCTCAAACAGATACCCATGCCTCTGCTTCCCAGGTGCTGGATTAGAGACAAGCGTTGCCTCTGCCTGGCTCAGTTATATGTGCTCTTGATCAATGGAAATCCAGAACCAAAGGGTATAATGCAAAGCACAATTCTGTCTACTTGCCTCTCTCCATTCCCCACTCCAGAAATTCTGGAAATCATTTGTCCCTAAGACACATTCCAAAGGCCAGTAGTACATACTCCCCCGCCCCCGCAAGTCATAATACATCCTTTTGCCACTTAATATTATACAGCAGCTCTGAGATGAACGTCTGAATCATGAAGGGCTCAATATAAAGTATTATGAGTATTCATATGCTAACAGTAGAAAGTTCTGAGTTCATTTCTCAGCAACTACCTTAGCTCACAGCCACCCGTAATGGGTTCTGATGCCCCCTTCTGGCGTGTACCTGTACATGCCTAGAGAACATTTTATGCACATAAAGTAAATAAATAAATAAAATAAAAAAGAAAGTTCATTGCCATGAAACTTCATGCACAAATTATTAAAAATACTATGTAAAATTGCTGTCAGTCTCTTTGTGTAAAATATATATGGAGTTTAAATGATTTTTTGTGTCTCAACTTAGTTCCTGTTCCCAACATGACTCTTTCATATGTGTATAAATACTCCAAAATCCAACGTGTTTCAAAATCTGAAACCAAAAATTTTGACATAGCACATTCAATCTATATTGAGCATTTTCAGTGAACATGAGAATAAAACACTACCCTACTCTTTCAGGCAGCTATACAGCCTTACCTTGTAGAAATTAAAAAAGGAAATACAGTTAGCAGTCCTCCCCTGATGGGCATTTAGGTTGTTTGTGATCATGAACAGTCAAACACTGCTGTGAGGACATCTTTGTTTCCAAGTGTGCTTATGTCTGTGTGAGCCTGTATGTGGAAAAATAAGTTACCTGAGGGTATACTAATTGTTATGAATCGTTATTTTAGCTTACATACCTAGAAAAATAAGGTCACCCACATCACTATTAATGTGGTACCCCCCCACCCCCCCCCCCACACACATCCCTGTTTTCATCCTGGATGAAGAGTGGGTTGAGGAAGTTACTCAAAAAAAAGGGGGTGGCTTTTGTGTGTCACCACCAGCCAAGAAACTTGTAGAATTGTGTCACTGGACAAATTCCCTGCATATTAGTTTACTCATCTTAAAATTAGAGCTATTGATTGTATCTACTTCTTAGTGTCCTTGGATAAAATTAAACAATGAGGATAAATAAGTTCTATGTAAAGGCCTGGAGCATTGTTTGGTAGGCAGTGGTATGTATATATGCTGTAGGTACCATTTATTTCTAAGTTAGTAAAAATCAGGTTTTTTGTATTATGAAATGTTATTTCTGCTTGTAAAGGTCTATCCTAATCTTGATACGGATTTTCTAGCTGTTGTAGCAATACTGACCTATTAACTCTTCAGGCTGGTGGTAGATCACTTTGAAAATTAAGACGTTAAAACCACAGAGAGCCAATCAAAAATGCATGAGATGAACATGAATGCCTCAGTGACTTGTGGGCATGTGATTTAGATTTCAGAGAAAGGAATGGGAGTGGGTACACAGAGGCACCCATTTGTGCTGTTTGACTCTTTTGCTTCTATTCCTGTGCAAGTTATACTATGGTCTCTGTGGCTAGGGATGTGCCATCTATTTCTTGTATAATTCCTAGTGAAACACTACCTACCAGATACATATCTTTAAATTAGTAATTGTCAATAAACAGTGAAGGCTTTGAGAAAAACTTCTTTAAAATTTTTTTTGCTCGCATTTTATTGTAAATTTTATTTTAATTTGTATGGATGTTTTGCTTGTATGTATGTCTGTGCACTAAGTATGTGTATAGTACCCCTGGAACTGGAGTTACAGATGGTAGTAAGCCACTGTGTGGGCGCTAGGAACCAAATGCATGTTTTCTGAAAGAGCAACCAGTGCTCTTAAGCGCTGAGCCATCTCTCCAGCGCTAGGCATTTTATTTGACTTTGCAGTACTTCTTCAGGGAAGTGTCAGATCATACGGCAGGGAGGGTGTGTCGAGCATGAACTTGGAGAGTGCCCTTCTATTTGCCTGTTTTATAGAAGCTTGGCCTTCACTTGGAGCTCTGTTTGAGTTTCCTGTTTAGTTGTTCTTTGTGATGCTGGCACTTTGTGAAGTGACAGCAATCACATTTTCCTTGTGGGAATTTACCACAGTGTCTTCCTGTTTGCTGATCTTACAAGCATATTTGCCACTTGCGTTTTTCCACAAGCCGTGTATATATAGACAGAACCTTCTTGCTCCATTTAGCATTTATGCCCTTGGATTCCTAGCCTTTGTGCTATACAAAGCTCTCAGCTGTGTGAAAGATGCCTTTCATTCCTTAGTTTTGGTTACAGAAGACACGCTTGGCTCATGGACTCACATTAGTGTCTCTAACTGGTCCTTGTTCATCCTGAGATGAGGGAACGGGCATAACAAGGGAAAATGACTTGGGAGCATGATGTGGGGGAGCTGCTAGCAGAAAGCTGTCACCCAGCTCCAGGATGGTGCTTTTCTGCCCTGCCATCCCTTCACACCCACCTCTAGATTCTCTTCAGTCAGCCCATCTTATCTTTTAATGATAATGTGCAAGGTGTTTAAGGTATAGTGCTTCGGGTGAGTATGTATATACATGCCTGCACCATAACACACTATATTTATTTCTTTAAAAAAGCTATGGCTTAAAAGCAGTTGAGGAATCCTGAGCCTGCGATTCTAGCATTTTTTCTCATTAATCCTAAAAGTAGTAATAGTGCAAGCTACTCTGAGAAGTAAGTGCATGCGGGGTGGGCAGGCACCGAGGGGTGGGCAGGCATGCAGTACAGTGGAGGAGAGAAATCTGAGCTGAACGTGATGGAAAGCAGCCAGCTAACTAAGGCTTTATAGGTCAGGGTGTGTAACAAAGCCTGGCTTTAAGTCTGAAAACGCCCTTATGAATATGCTAATTCCTCTAAATTGATTACTACCTACTGTATGCCTAAATCCCAACATCATATACCATACGGACTATATAGCTATCAATAAAACTTCCTAATGGATGGCTTTAAACATAATTGTTTAACAGTTGTAAATTTTCCTTTTTAAAAAAAACCACTTCTCATAAGACAAAACAGATTAAGAAAACCCCTCTCTCTCCTCTCTCTCTATATATACATATACACGCATTATATATACATTGGATATGTATATATACATTATATATATATTGAATATGTACATATGTTGAATATATATTAAAAAGTTACCATAACAAGTATAACTTGGTTGGTCATTCTAGAAGTCCTTCCACGTTCCCTATCCCATTTATAGCCCCTATCTGGATCATTTATAGCCGCCTCTTACTTTCTAAAATAATCACTTCTTTGTGGTTTCCTTGTAGTTTTATTATCCAGATGGGAACCTTGCCCTTTTAAAGCTTGATACATCTCCTGTCTTTCCCCTTTCACTTGTGTATTGACCATAGGTCCCGTGGAGTTGGACAGTGTCTGGTAGTTCATAGTGTTCCTCTGTCCTCCGCATTTTCTGCAGACGGCAACAGGATGGCTGGCGTGATCTGAGTTTTCATCCTTAGTCAACACTGTAGAAGGTGGTTAGGTTCTTTCACCATGAAAGTCATAATGTCTGGGCTTTGCTCTCTTAGCAGCTGTTGACTGATCAGTATCTAGATACATATATTCATTAGGCTTTTCAAATGTTAGAGTAGTTGTCTTTTCAGAATAATTTGTTGAGGCGTGGGGAGGTGGTGCACACACTCTGTGTGTGTGTGTGTGTGTGTGTGTGTGTGTGTGTGTGTGTGTGTGTGTGTGTGTTTAGGTCAGAGGTCAGCCTTGGGTGTCCTCAGGAGCCCTCCACCCTTGTTTATTTGAGACAAGGTCTCTCACTGGGACCTGTGCTCATTCTTCTTAGGAGATAAAGTTCTAGTGGGAAAGGCAAGATAATCCCTTATCTGTTTTCCACATTCATTGATTCAGATGAGATAACTAGCTGGTTATTACATTCTCTCAGATTTAAATTTATAGGTTTTGGTCTATTGCAATTTTATCTTATGCTAATTCAGGCCTTCTGTTTAGCCAGTAGGAACTTGTTCCTGGGTCCTCTTGACATAATTGTAATTGTCTCTGCTTGCTTCTTGCTAGCTTGCAGGTTACGATGCCTGTGTGATTTTATATCTCCTACTTTATGGGACTGAAATTAGCCAGTTATGGGAAGCATTCTCATTAGACACTTGCCTTTGTAACAAGACTGCCATGTAGGCACTGAGTTGTTACTAAACTCATTTTTTTAGTGGACAGATGGGGAAACATAAAGATAAAATATAAGGTAAATGCCTCACAAACTTAAACTAATGTTCCCAAGTCAGATTTAAGATCAGTTTGAAGTGGGTTATATATTTCTTCTGTAATACATCTCTGTCCTCTTTTCTTATACTAAAGGTTTGATAGAATTAATCTGTCCTTAAATACTTATGTCCTTTAATTCTGGATTCCACATATAATAATCTAGGAATAATAACACTCATGCTACCAATCTGATAGTTTAAAACAACTTTACAAGAGTTTTTGTTATTTTTATTTATATTTACATTCTTCCTAATAGCCATAGTTGTCTTATATGTTCTTAACACACAGTTACCATATCCTGCCCCCCAACCCTGACCTTGGGCTGCACCAACTGTATGGTTAGTATTCACCACCAGTCTTCATGAAGATTTCTTTCTACATTATAGTTTCTTTACATTTCTTCCATGGAGTCTTCAGGACTTTATGGAAAATGCTCTATGGATTTTCCTGCTTCTGTGAAGGAAATCATCTGTGCTCTTTATATGTGGTGCTCATTTTTGCTGGAAATTAAGTCTTTGGCTCACCTTTTGTTGAGTATTTTAAATCTGTAGCTTTTCTGGCCCAGGTATTGCTGCAAAAACAGTTTTGTGGTCATCTTATTTCTTTGCCTTACTAGGCATGCAATCTTTTGATATGAAAGGAGTGAGTATTTAAATCCTATAATTTTACTGAACAATATGATTGGTGATTTGGGATTGATATTCTCCAGTACATGGTGGGCTTTTTCACTACACAGTGTCAGATCTGTGTTTAAAGTGTCGGGTAAGCATTCTCTGCTCTCCCTTAGCTGATCTTCAGAGAACCCAATCCAGGTTGCTTTGTAAAGATTGTCCTCGCTTTCGTTCTGCTTAACACTTTGTTTCTTTGAAGACAAATAAAACTATTAGATAATTATAGATTTAAGTTAAAAAGTTTTCAAAGATGATATGTAGTTCCTAGTTTTTTCCCAGTGTTCTCTGAAGTTAGCATGTTATATTAGCAATATGCCAAAGAAACCAACATCGCAGGCCTATAGTCACAGCATTTGGGAGACCAAGGAAGTAGTGTGAGTTGAAGGCCATTCTGGGCTATAGAGCATACCCTATCTGAAAAACAAACAAACAAACAGAAACACACTATTTGAGTGTGTGTTACTAGTCCTAGCATGCATGCACACACACACACACACACACACACACACACACACACACACACACCATACATATATATATATATATATACCAGGTCATATCAAGTTATACCATGCACATATGATTTGATCTTCTTTGTACCACCGGGATCATGGAACATCTCCCAAACATAAGGGAGGTCCCTGTACCTATCACTTGAGAAGGAAGACCCTCTTCATGTCAATGGTGCTTCTCTATTTGGCCTGGCACATTTAATAGTGAACAAATGCCAACCAGCTCTTGTGCCTCTCTTGATTTGTTGCACTCCTGTGGCTACCATCTGTTTCCTCTTGAATGGATACTGCTGAAACCTGATTTTGTAGTGATTTTTGATCTTGACTGTTGCTACATTATCTTGGGAAGGGTTGAAAAGAAACGTGATTAAATGGGGGCCTTTTGTTGTTTGGGGCTGTTTTATTCAGATTGCCAGCAGGCTGTTCGTGTTAATCTGCTTGCTTTGTTCTTACGTCAGGGTCTAAGAAGCACACAAATAGTCACGCTTGCCTGTCTGTAAACCATCCTCTGAGCTAGCCAGTCAGTTGTTTTGTCTGGTTTGCTTATTCCCAAAGATGGGATGTAGATTCTAGAGACAGAATGATCCTGTCAGATAAGGTATATTCTGATATGCTTTTCTGTAGAAGATGTATGCAAATATTTATGTTTACAAAAGATTCATTAATGATTACATTCATTCCCTTTATTAAAATCTCCATAGAGGGCTGAGAATGTAGACGAGTGACAGTGTCTGCATAGCATTCACAAGGCCCTGAAACCTCAGCACCACAAAGTAAAGTGAAGCAAAGTAGCATAGGGGCCTAGGAGCATAGTTCAGTCGTAGAGTGATTATATAGTGTTTGTTGTGTAGGGCCTCAGATTCAATCCCAACACAAAACTAAAGTAGCACACAAAACTGTAGAAAATCGGTCTTAGAAATTTGAAAATAAAGTTTAGAATCTGTGTTGTGATGAGTGTTGTGATGACTTATTTTTCAAACTGACAAATGATTGTACCTGTCCCTTTGTACTAATATATGGCCCCATGTTACCCTTCCATTCACTAGTTCTGCTGTAGCGCTAGTAAGGAGGTCCTGTGCTACCCTTCTCTGTTGCTTCTCCCATCTCACACATCTGTGAATGTGTAAGCTACACTCGAGAAACAGCATCCTTGCTGAAGACCATGGGCACCCTAACCATGATTACCCTGAGCAGGAAGATGCAAATTACTTTTCATATTTCTCCCTTTTGGGAGTTTTTTAAGGTCCAGATATCACTTAAAGAACATAAAATTCACTGTAGTTTGTAGTGTTATATACACATCAGTTCCATGTCAGTATTTTTTTCTGTCACTGCATAATATTATTTTATAGATTATATGGACTGGTAAATGCCATTTCTCTCACTGTGTAACATAATAGTTATAAAAGCAAATTAATTTTAGTACAACTTCAGATTTACTTATAACTTAAAAAGATTAGGGGCTAGAGAAATGGACCAGTAATTAAAAGCACTGGCTGCTCTTTGAGAGAACCTGGGTTCAGTTCCCAGTTCCCCTGTGGTAGCTCACAACTGCCTGTAACTCCAGGGGATCCAAAGACTGGCCCTGGTGGGCACTGCATGCACATACCTAGATGCATAGACTAGACATTACACACAAGCAAAGCGCCCATACACATAAAGTAAAAATTTTAGAATTTATAAAGATTAATACAGAGATATCGTTGTATGTTGTTTTTATAATGTCTCTTTATCTGAGCAGTTACATGGTTTTCGAAACCCTAAGTGTTAGTGCAGGGCCATTAACTAGCTACAGGGACAGCTCACTTACATTTCACCATTCTTCTCACTGACATCCTTTCCCGTTTCGAATTCAGTCTGACATCCTAGTTTGGATTTAGTCAGCATGGCCTCACTTGCCCTAGCCTTTGGTTTTCTATGTGCTTTACTTTGAAGAACATAGGAAAGGTGTTTTTAGAATGTCCTGTTTTAGGTTTTTCATAACCTTGGGTTATGGATTTGCAGGAAGAACCCTATAGAAATAAGGTAATCACATCAGAGTGCTGTTATGTTGTGATACTTGACAGGGGCATGCAGCCAGGGGAGGGTGGAAATAAGATCTACTTCCTAAAGGGGATATTGTTATGTTAATATTTTGGAATTAATGTGTAAGGCAATTCGTTTTTTTTTTTATTTTAATATATGTATTTGTCAGTGTCAACTAATAGATACATTTTTATTTGAATTACATTTCTCTCTGAGGTTTTGATTAACTTATTTTTTGAATTTTAAAATTTAATTGTTTAACCACCATTTGTCCATTTTATTTTATGTGTGTGCATGTTTTGCCTGCAAGCATGTTTGTACACCAAGTGCATGCAGTGCCCGAAGAGGTCAGAAGAGGGCATCAGATCCCCTAGGCCTGGAGCTACAGACAGTTGTGAGCATCCACATGGTTTCTGAGAAGTGAATTCTGGGCCCTCTGGAAGAGCGACTGGCGTTCTTAACCTCTGACCAACTCTGAAGACCCCACTGTGAGTCATCTTTAGCCTTGCCCAGGGAGAGCAAGGGAGGGAGAGCACCTTTAGGTTGGCTCCTTGTCATGTGACCCATATTTTCCGAGGTCTTCCTTCTTGTCACTGTCTTGCCTTGCATCTTCTCTGCGTAGCCTGCCATTTCTTCAAGCAGGGGCCTTTTATATATCGCTGTGTTTGATGGGCTCATGCTTTGTTATGATCACGTGGACTGTTGGCCTATAGTAACTTGTCTTGTCCGTAATGTCATCTTTTTTCACTTTACTGTATTGCTAAGCTTGTGAAATGAGATGCAAAGTGCCACCTCCTGTCTTCTGGAAGTGATGGAAACTTGGAATTGTTCAATCCTCCTGCTCTAAGGCTTCTTTCCTTTTTTTCTGCTTTTGTTGCTTTTTGTTTCCTTTTTCTAATTCCTTGCAGAACAAGCATGGGGCACTGCTTTCAGCCACTCACTAACATAAAACTTTAGTCTATTCTGAGCAGCAACTTCACTGAAATCACATGGTTTGCCAGGAAATCCACATGAAAGGACACATGGAAGGGAAATTTCCCTGAATCTTGGCATTTAGTTGAAAAATCAGAAAAGGATAAGTCTGGACAAAGGAAAACCTAAGATTTTTGCTTAACTATGATGAAAGGCAGGGCATTAAAGACAGCCTTTAAGACATACTTGCCCATTATGTCCCTGTAGTTAAGAATTATCTTCTTGCATCTTATTCCTCACAGTGACCCAAGTGACAGGGCTTATATATGGTACCTACACAGGACAGGGTGCGTCTGCACCGTGCACACTGCTGTCAGTGTGTCCCACGGTCACCGTTGCCTTGTTTCACATAGATGACACAGGTACCAGCGTCTAGCAGCACCTGCCTGCTCTGCTCGTGCTCCAGCAGCCTGTGTCCGCCTCTACTGATCCTTGCGTTTTCTCTTCTGTTTCACCAGCAGAGATGCTGAGCCGATTATCGGGGTTAGCAAATAATGTTTTGCATGAATTATCAGGAGATTACACTGACTGGAATTTGATGGCTTCCTCAGACGCTGTAAGTAGCTCTGGTGCATCCAACCTGATAGGACTCACATTCTGTGCTCTTCTGAGGAGAATGGCTTAAGCCAGAGGGGTGTGAGGGCCTCCCTTGTGCTAAGCAGAGGTGATGACACTTACCAACAAAAAGAATCGTAACTCTATCAGTGATCCTCTGCTGAAGCTTGTCAGCCAGAGAGCTGTGGGGATGACCACGGCTAGATGAGCCTAGGAAGCTCTGATGTCTGCTCAGCCTGTTAGGACCGCAGTCCCTGTCCTCGTCTCCCTCCTTGGGAACATAACTCCTGTTTCAGGGGGAAAGGAGTAAAGAAAACATCCATTTACTTCTACAAATTCACCTTACACTTTCTCTTAGTTTATATTGCATTTCTTGGCCCTTCAGGAATCAGATGTCCATTAGCTTTTTGAAAGGCAAACGGTTAAGGAAAGTTTTGCTTTTGTTTTTTTTAAAATAACATCTTTCATTTTTATTTCATTTGTTTATTTTGTTTGAGACAAGGTCTCAGTGTATCCCAGGCTGGCTTCAAATTTGCTATGTAGCTAGGCAAAGATGGCCTTGAACTCCTGATCTTCCAGCCTATACCTTTTGCATGTTGGGATCATAAGTGTGTGCTGCCACCCTGGTTGGTAGAATGTTGGGAGTTGAAGGCAGGCCTTAGCACAGTCACACAAGGCCTTCACTTCACCAGCTAAGCCACATCCCCAGTCTGCAGCTCACCTTTAATTTTAAATGATGTCTTCCTCCACTTAATAGTATGTAATCCTCACCTGCCTGCCTGCCTGCCTGCCTGCCTGCCTTCCTTCCTTTACTTATTTATTTATTTTCCTCTTTGGTAAAATTAGGTTAGTAGTACTATATTGTAATGCTGAAGATAACTGTTATTGGATTAGTTAGAACTCAGTTTCTAAAGAAAGGAGTTGGGCAAAAGATGGGGCAGGTTGTGGGAATTTCTGAGGGTGGTTTTCCCTGTGCATTGTTTTGTTTGTGTGTTTTTGTGTAAATATTAGGACTCATCCCAGGAAACTGCCATGGAATCGAATAATAGAATAATGGAATCCACGCAAGAGGATGCTCTGCACCGCCTGGCTGAGGCAGAGAAGTTAGTGGTGGAGCTGAAGGATATTATTAGTCAGAAGGATGTTCAACTCCAGCAGAAGGACGAAGCTCTGCAGGTATTGTTGCTTGGTTCCGCTGCTGAGCGATTGATAGAGACTCTTGGAAAATCTGGTTCTTATTTCTATGACTAGCTCGCTGCTTGCCTTAAATAAGCTGTGTGCTAGATAACCGGTGAATTCACAGTTATTGTCTTCTTTGCTCCATGGCAGGAGGAAAAAAAAGCTGCTGAAAACAAAATTAAAAAAATAAAACTCCATGCAAAGGCCAAGATCATGTCCTTGAACAAACACATGGAAGAAATAAAGACACAAGGAGGGGCTGCTCTGCCTCCAGAAGCCCAGGCAGAGGAGCTCTCCAAGGTAGGAGGACAGGCTGCCAACATGGCGCCTCCGGAACTCCAGTAGGGAGGGCCGATCTGCGCTGAGCACAGACAGCCCTGGTGGGAAGAATGCCTCCCTTCCCTGTGGTTGGCCTTGACTGAAGGTCATGTGGGGAGAGCACAGTGTGGGCTTGAGCTGTTACCCGGGCCCTCAGAGTGTTAAAGGGCTGACTGGAAGAACTAAGTCCTATAGAGTACTGATAACTAAGTCCTATAGAGTACTGATAACTACAGAGAGGAGCAGCGTGTGCTTCCAGGATGAGTGTGATTAGTGGTTAAAACATTAAAAACTATGATTTTGCCCTGCTCTCAAATCCTTTCATTCCTTAACTAATATAGATTATTCTCTGTTCCTATAAGCAGATAATGGTAGATTAATGTTTTATGAACTATGAGCTAACTTGCCTGGATCAACCTGGTGTCCTTGGAAAGAGGCTCCCTAGTTTATGGCTGCTGCCACAAAGCAGTGTCTAGTCGGGATGCAAGGGACCAAGGAAAGCGGTCCTTAGAGAAGCATGGTGTTGCTCAGGGCACGTTCTCCTCGGCTTTCCCTTCAGCTTTCCCTTCAGAGCCACGTGTAGGCATCCACTGAGAGAACAGCAAACAGCAGTTTTTTGGAGCATTTGTGCAAATTACTCTGAGACAGGTGTGTCACTGCGCACTGGTTACAAGTCAGCCCAGTCCATCCTGCAGGGGACATGGTTGTAGTTCCCTAATTTGTCTGTTGCACACTTTGATGACTCTATTATAATTCTCAGAAAATTCATAGCGTGGGGTCAGGGGGCTTCAGAGTCAGAGTCAGAGCCCGAGGGCCCTTATTCCTTGCCAGTGCTGAGCTTAGCCTTGCCATTCAGGGAAGGGCGCTCAGAGGGCATTCCCTTTCCTTAGTGGAGAAGCAGTTACACCCCGTGTATGAGGCTCTAGGCTTAGGCCGTAGTACAGCAGGAGCCCGAGGAGGAGGAGAAGCAGAGTAGAATTGTTTTAACTTCTCAAAGCTGTTTCCTTCCCTCCTTTATGGTTCCTATGGTAACTCTTCCCCTGGCTGTGGTGGCAGGCACTGACTTTTTTCCTTTCCAGGTTTGTCAAACCTCCCTTGTGTCATGTTATTTCATGCTCTGCCTTTCATTTTAGCTCACTTCTTCCTTAGCCCTCAGACTTGTGTGTCAGCAGCCCTTTAATCACAGTATACTTAGTGTGTGTGTGTAGGGGGAGAGGAATGGGGGGGGGGAAGATAGATAGAGATCAGAGGCATGAAGAAGGTGGCAGGTTCCTTGATGCTGCAGTCGCAGGTATTTCTGGGACCCTGGCTTGATGCGTGGCTCTAGGATCCAAAGCCTAATCCTCATAGATTTGAGACTGAGCTCTTTGCATCCTGAAATCCATTGCTCTTAGGTACTTTTTGCCTTGTTCCTGTCATTGGTTTTCTTGTTTGTTTCAGGCAGGCTTCTTTCTCTCCAGAGTCCTGGCTGTTCTGGCCGTCCAGACCAGGCTGCCTTCTAACTCAGATCCTCCTGTTCCTGCCTCCCGAGTGCTCCTATCTGGTTAATGAAACTGTAATTAAATGTCTCTAAAGGGCCAATAGTGTGAACGATGAACTATGTATGAACTACAACTTTTAAGTAACTGACTTTATCACATTTTTCAGCATAATAAGAGTTCAACAGAAGAAGAGATGGAAATAGAAAAAATAAAACATGAACTCCAGGAAAAGGAGAAATTAATTAGTAGTTTGCAAGCCCAGCTTGACCAATCAGAACAAGCCTCGCAGGTAGGAGTGAGTCACCTTGTCATTATTAGGTTAACAAATCACTAATGGCTAATGGATATATATATATACATATATACATATATACATATATATATGTATATATATATGGTAAATGTTAAGTTCTATTTTATATACCTTAACATTGTAGTACATAGATAGTAACCAATACTTAATAATATATAACAAGCACTTATTATTATATTTAAAATTAATTTACATGTGTTTAAATATATTTTTAATTTACAAAGACTTGAAGAACAAAGAATGGCCTTTGAGTTCTGAGTTTGGTTTTTCTTTTGTAAATGCCTCCTTTTACATAGTCAGTAGCTATCTCCCCATCAGTCAGCCCTCCCTCCCTCCCTTCCTCCCTTCCTTCTAAGCCTAGTACTTAGAGTTTGCAGTGGTGTGTGATGCTCTTGCTGGCCTTTGTACATACTCGGTGTATTCTTTCTGTATATGGTTCACATGTCTTCTGGAACTTGAATTACATGATTGACAGTGACTGCTCTGCTCCGTTGCTGTCAGTTTCTTCCTTGCACACACTGCCTTACCAAAACCTCACTCGAGAGACTGGAGAGGTGGCTCAGTGGTTAAGAGTACTTTCAACTGCTCTTGTAGGGAACCTAGGTTAGGTCCCCAGCATCTGCCTCAGGAAGCTCACAACCACCTGTGACTCCAGTTCCTGAGGATCTGACCAATGCCCACCGACCTCTGCAGGCATCTGTATACCTGTGGTACATAGAAACTCATGCAAGCACACACATACACGGAGAAATTCTTTAAATCTTTTTTTAATCTCATCTGATATAACAGATAAAATTCTGTCATCACACCTAAACGAAACTGTTATCTAATAAAAATTAATTTATAATTCAACTTTAAATTTTAGTTAAGCAATATTATTAAAATGAGTTACTTTTGGAGGAATCACATTGTAAGACTTCTCTAGCCTCATGTGGTTTGTTGATACCAAATTATGCAGCATATTCATACAGGTTTCTTTTTTCTCTATATTACCTCTATTCTGCTTTCTGTTTTGAGCTGGGTCTCACTATGTAGCCCAGGCCTGTCTTGAACTCTGTTTTTCTGTCTCAGCCCTCTGGTTTTGAAATTTCAGGCACACGCCACTGTACTCAGCTATTGTCCCTAGTGCTGGAGCTAGAACCCACAGCCTTGACCGTGCAGGGCAGACAGCCTCCCCCAGTGGCTACATCTCTGGTCCTCTTTATCTTGATGTCACTCCTCACAAGTTTTTCTAAGTGTATTTCAATATCTGTCTCTAACAGTAGCGCCTGTGGCTCAGGCTTGAGATATCAGAGGGCCTAGATTAGCCCCACCCTCTTCATATTTCTTCCTCTAGAAGTCCTGCATTTAGCCATGGCCAAAGAAGTGCTGCTGCTCTTCTGATACTGGCTGCTGTGGGTTCCAACAAATATTTGTTTGCTGCTTTGGATTTTTCCTGTTCCCGAGGCCATCAGATGTAGCTCTGTCACTGTCCCCTTTCTCTCATACAGTCTCTAATGCCAAGCAAACTCAGATTTCCATAGTTTGCTCTCAACTTGTTTATAGAGCATCTCCCTACTTTCCTGCTTTTGTTGTCAACATTGCCCACGTTTTTATGTTCGCTGTCTAGTTGGTCTGTCTCTTTCCTATGTGACCATTCAAAGATACTGAAATCACTGTTGCTATTGCTTCTGTCTTCTTCTGACAAATTTTAGGAATTCAATAATATTTTAAAAATTAGCATGTGGAATTCTTTTTTGTCGCAAAGTATAAATTAGAAGGGAGTAGGGTAGGTATTCAAGATAGATGAGAAAGTCAAACAAATAAGACATCCAAGTGCTTTGCTTAAGTGAATATTCCCCCTTTCAGTTGGATAAGAGTTCTGCAGAGATGGAAGACTTTGTCCTGATGAAGCAGCAGCTCCAAGAAAAGGAAGAACTCATCAGCACTTTGCAAACACAGCTCAGCCAGACACAGGCAGAGCAAGCTGCCCAGGTAGGACGGTGGCACCTTCACTAGATTCATGAGATCCAGAGTGTTAAATGTGGCACGTCAGTCCCAGCAGTCACTTTCAGAGCTTGGTAGATGAAAGCATGGCAGTTGGATGTCACACTAGGAGGGTGTGGAAGAGTTAGAAGTGTGGTGAGTATATGGCGAGTGATGATACGCATCTTAACAGAAAACACCAGAACCTCTCAAAAAATACTACTTAGGTTGATGAACTTGCCATAGCTTATTAATGACTGGTTTTGTCTCATAGTTCCAGATACTCCATTTTAACACAGAGAGATTGTGTGTTAGGACTAGGCTTGTACTGAATTCAAGAGAGACTGACAGATGAAAAGAAATACAGATTATTCACTCCATTCTTTCCATAAATTAAAACCTTGTTAGGAAGCCGCACCTCAGCCTTAGGTTACTTAGTAAGCATGAAATGAAGACGTGATCAAGGGCCCAGAACCCCCTGCTCGTGGCTCTAGGATATCACTCTTCTTCATACTCATTTCTGAAGCCAGAGCCATCCAGTTTGCACTGGCACCCTCACCTCTGTTTTTCTGTTTCCTCCTGACAACCTACCACATAGTTCTCCTTTGAGAATGCTTTTGGATCATGACACAGTTTGAATCCCTGGAGGGCCTTTGCATATGGCACATAACTGATTTTATCTATCAGATACATTAATAACAGGGGTGTCTTCTATCTAGGATCAGGCACTGGTTGTATACACAGCCAGAAACATATATCCAGAAATTGATGTTTATCCTATTAACTTATTTGTAGCACTATATACAGTGTAGGATAGGAAAAGGTTATGCATTTTTAAATTGCTTGAAATAAAGGCAACGAAGACATGAATATGTTAACAGATCCATCATGGAGCAAACCACTCCAAATACAATAAGGCCAAGTGTGTTGTCACAAGCCATTATTCTAGCATTCAGAAGGCTGAAGTGTTCAGATCATGAGTTTGAGACCAGTGTTGGCAACATGGCAAGTTCCAGGACAGCCTGGGCTGCACAGTGAGACCCTGTCTCAAAAAATAAAAATGATAAGAGTAACATGAGCATCCAAGTATTTCGAGAGAAAGTATTTTGTGAACATGGCAGTTATAGAAGCTTATGTGGAAAAGATGGGGTTTAAACAAAACCCAAGAGATAGGCAATTCTCTAGCTAAGCAGTGCTCTCGAGTTAGGGAAAAGAGTTGCAAAGGCAGGGAAGAAAAGTGCAGTCCATTAAAGGGAAACTTGTGCGAAGTGCAGCTGGACACAGCTCAGGAGGTGCCGTGCCTTTGCAAGCACACCCAGTTCTTTAGTCAGAGCAAGTCTTTGAAAACCATACCAACAAAGAAGCTTTGTATTTCCATTTGTACAGTATCTTGAATGCCGTAGTGAGCTCTAGTTACTCTGTTCCGGGCATGAGGTTCTGGGGCTGTCTTGGAGCATGTGTCTGACACTGAAAGAAGTACCAGGGGTCAACAGAATCTAACTTCACTTGTAAGCTTGATTTTCTGATCTTCTCAGAATTAAAACAAAAACAGCTCTAGAATATTTAAGCCATTTTTAGTATCCATGAAAATTTCTAATTAAACGTACGTATGAGTTGATTCTGAGTCTGAGAGCAGACGTTCTCTCGTGTCTGAAAGTTGCTGCTGGGCTTCTTGCTCTCCCAACATCCTCGCCCTTGCCATTCAGAGCTGAGGTTTAGGAAGCTGCTCTCTGTCCGTGCTGAGTGCCTGTCGTTGCAGAGTAGGCTGTAAGAGTCGTCTGTGAAATGCTCTGGAGAGTAACTTGTGTAGTTTCTCTGGTGTGTGTCTTCAGTTGAGTTCCATGCAGCAGGTGGTCCGAGAGAAAGACGCCCGCTTTGAAACACAGGTTCGTCTCCATGAAGATGAGCTCCTTCAGTTAGTAACCCAGTCAGATGTGGAAACAGAGATGCAACAGGTGTGTTGCTCAAGCTCCCTAGAATGACTGTCATGTTGGTTAACATTTAATCAAGCCTTCACAGCCACTGCCCTTCCCACGGCCCTCCCTCCACACAGCCGCCATGCAGTCCTTGGCTTTTTATCCGTGCCCTATCTTTTGTTGCCTGTCATTTTGGGGTCCTGAGCTTACATTCTCTTTTTCCTTATCCGGTCGGAGCTTGGCACTTTAAAGCTGAGCTTGCGTGGGAATCTGTGTGGGGTGAGCAGTGGGCTGGCTTCTCTTTCATTTGCTCATTTACACCTACCGTTCATGCTCTAAGTCTGATCGAAAACTTCAAATTGATGAAGTCAGTTTTGTAGTTTAAATAGAGATAAAAATGAGTTTGAAGCAACTTATTTTAAGTTCATTGAGCAAAGTGTTTTAAGATCATTGAGTAGACACTGAAAATTGACTTCATCATTTTGGAGTTTACCATGTACTAACTCACATCGTTTGTACTTAAAAGTAGAACTGTGTAGTAATGAGAGGTGCTTTAGTGGCACTTTGTGTGATCTGTGTTTGATGTATGTTTGTGTATGTGCAGATGCATGTTTATGTACACAAGTGTGCATGCACACATGTACATGTCTATGGAGGCCAGAGGACTACTTTAGATGTCATTCTTTCCTAAGGAGCCATTTGCTTGAATGTTTCCCCTCTCTGAGACAGGGTCTCTATTGGCCTAGCTCACTAATTAGGCTGTTTCCACTTCCTCAGAGCTGGGATTGCAGGCTTGTTCCACCTGGCCTGGGTTTTATATGGATTCTGGGGATTGAATGCAAGCCCCTACAAGGATTTTGCCAACTGTGCCTTCTTTTCCAAACTCTCATGTGTTTGTTCTTGAGTGAAAACTCATTATATGTTCTAAGCAGTTTTTCAGAATGTACTACATGGAGCTTCAGAGTACACTGCTTTGAAAAATAGAATATTGACTATATATATTGATTATTTATTCAATGGCTATTTTTCAAGTGCCTTTCCAGTGATTGAAAACAGAAGAGAAATGGTTTTTGCGTATACAGATTGCTCTCTTTTGTAGGTAAGAAATGCATGTTACCTGTGCTATTTAGGGACCAGACAGGAACTATATATAACTTTGAAAGTGAGTGTGTGTCATTTTATCTTGAGTATATTAGGGGCCCTGACTCAAGGCCTTGCTTGCATTTGGGTTTGGTGGTTGTCACACTCTGGAGAAGGCATTTTGGAGATTCTCTTGCTGCTGGATGGGCCATGGCATCCTGTTGTCCACTCTTTAATCTCTTATCTTCCATGCTCTGAAAAATAGCCTTATAGGTACATGTGACATTTTGAAAGGTAGGCAAATAATCATCTTATTTATCTGTAATTATGCCTGAAATGTTTTCTTTCCAGAAATTGAGGGTGATGCAGAGGAAGCTGGAGGAGCACGAAGAAGCCTTGCTGGGCCGTGCCCAGGTTGTAGACCTGCTGCAGAAGGAGCTAACGTCTGCAGAGCAGAGAAACCAGGTACTGTCTATGGTTTCTACCTACTGCCTGCCAGAGGCGGGCTCCATTTGCATGTTAGATTGTCAGGCAGGGTATAAAAGCCCATGAGCTTTCAGAGGCTTGCTGCCATCTGGGCTTAACTTCCGGTGACATCGTGGTAAAACAAGCACTGCCTTCCCCAGGCCTTCCTGCTTCCATCTTCTGTTGCACTTTCCCTTCACCATTGAGGGTCTAGAGTCCTTCTAAAGACTTTCCTGTTGTCGTCTAGCGAGTTTCTTTTCCATCACTGTACCCCTTGTCCGAGTCCAGTGCTTCTTGTGCCTTGTGCTTGGTCTTGGCTTTGCCTGTCTGTGCTGGTCAACTCTCTGCTGGACTGAAGGGATCCTATAATGCAATAGTCCCTTCCCTTGTCTTGCTATCTGCGGATCTCCCTTCTTCCTGGGTTGGTGGCCACCTACTGGCCCATGAGGACAAAGGGAGCAGAGTTGTCAAGCAGGTTTTCCCGACAGCCTGTGAGTATGCTTTGGGGAGATTATTCGGAGTCAGTCAGGCTCTATAGTTTATGGGAGGTGGGCAGGAATAGCCAGGGTGGGCAGGTTCATCGCCGAAGGCACTGAGATGCCTCATTAGCGTGTGGAGAGGCAGTCCAGGAGTCTCGATGGATGCTTGCTAAACAAGTTTCTTATTCTTATTCAGGAGAAAGGAAGCTGAACCTGTAACCTCACCAAGGCTATAGGACACTCCGTAGGTAGAGGGTTTAGGAGTTTCAGACTCCCCAGCTGAGGTCAGAAAAGGAGAAGCCCTATTGGTGAAAGGAATCTGCCAGTTTGCCCCAAGCTCGGGGCTTTCTAATAACATCAGACTTTCACCTCAGTTAGCAGGGCCCAATGCTATCCTGTATGGACCCGTGCCTCCCACTTTGGCCATTTCTTACCTATCTGTGGCTTCCCTGTGTCCTTGTCCCATTGTCATATCTAGGTAGCCAAATTCTAATGCAGAATTGGTTCTATAGCAACACAGCCTTTGTTTACATGGGTGTTCTCTGCTGCCTGGTAAAATCAGCCATACCCTTCTTCCTCACTGTCCAGCAAAGCCTCCTTGAGGCAGCTTTCTTAGTAGTATAGAAGCGTGTTCTTCTTGTTTTCATCCTCAAAAAACTGGTATCCGGACTCTAGGTCTTCTCTGGGTGTCCTGGGGCAGTAACTAGGCCATTGCTGCGTGGATACCTGTATCTGTGTGCCCTCTGTCAGATTACATGTTAGTTAATGCACTGTGGATCTTCACAGCTCTCTTATGCAATGGGTAGTATCATTCCCTCATCACAGACAAAAAAACTTCAAACATAGAGGATGCCTACACACACCTGGTTGATTTAGTAGGCTTCAGATTTCCATCAATAAACTAAGGGTAGTAGAATTTATATGAAGGGCCTATTTTAGAATCACATGAAATAGCAAATAAAAATGTTAGGGTTTGGCACATATGAAAGATTGTGAGAGCACAAATCATTACCATACTACTGAAGACATTCTAGAGAGTCACCAACCACCTGTAATTCTCAAATCTGATTAGTGTGTCTAAGCCTTATTTTACTAGACCTTTCTGCACTATTTGTTTCTTGGTAGTTGGTTGTTTATATTCATTTCTTAAAAATAGGTTTTCTGTGTAATCCAGGCTGCCCTTGAATCCGTGATTCTCCTGTGTTCTGGGACCCCTTGTGCCACTGTGTCTTGCTGATATTTGTTAGTTTGTCACTTATTCCTTGAAGCTTCTTCATTCCCATTAGCACAGGGCACAGCTTGGTTCTTTTCCTGTCTCTGAAACTTTTCTTTATTTTAATTAGTTTTCCTTTATAGACTTCTCTTCCAGCCCGGTAGACAGTGTTTGCGAACAGACTAGCCCCTGCCCAGTATCCTTACTATATACAGTCTTATCTCCTTCCCTCTTACAGCAGCTGTGGCTGTCCCACTGCCATTGGTTTCTTCCCAGTATTTATCTCCCCAGTACTTTTGGTATGTATCTAGTTCCCTGGAGATTCGTGGCTGACCAATAAGCTTGGCAGTGTCACCTCACCTTCCTTCTGAAAGCAGATTATTTGTAGCTCAGAAGACAAGACACGGAGCTACCAGCGCCTGGCATTCCCCACGCTGAGTAGACCAGAGGCACCCATGTTCTCCTGTGAGTGCTGCAGCACTGCTCATGATGGTCGAGATACAAAGAGCCAGCCTAGGCACCTATCAGTGGATGTGTAATACAGATAAATATAGATTGTGAAATAGACACACAATGGAATGTTATTCAGTCCTAAAAAAGGAATGAAGTTCTATGTTCTACAGCAACGTGGATAGAATGCAGGATGTGACAGTAAGTGAAACACATCAAGCACAGCACATCAAGCACAGAAGTCTGTAGTTGCACTTGACAACATCTGTTAGGAAACCCTAGCACAGAAGAGTGAATGTTCCCAACACAGACATTTGACTGACATGAGAGAGACCAGTGACCGTGATCTGACTGTTACTCCTGTGTGCCTCATTGAAACGTTACATTTACCCTACAAGTCGGTCTAGTTGTTGCGTATCCAATTCAAAAGCACATTTTAAAAAATACTTTCACCATATTTTCTCTTAACAGGGTATTCAGTTAAAAGAATAAAACTCAAACCTTCTTGTTTCTTTTGTCTTCTTTAACCCCTACAATTAATTATCAGTTCTGCTGATTTAATCTCTTAATTCTAACTCTGCCCTCATCAGTAATATCCAGACCTAGTTCTGTCTTTGGAACATCTTTGCATAAAGAGCTCTTCCCGACAAGTGGCATGTGTGTGTGTGTGTGTGTGTGTGTGCGCGCGTGCGCACTCCCGTGAGAAGGGTTGTCCATGTGACCAGCCTCCTTATTACTTAGAGAACTGCTCTGTTTTCTTAGTGACAGGTGTGTGCAGAGCCTTGTTGTTTTCTAGCCTCCTCCCATTTCCTCACCTGACTTTCTCAATGCTAACTCCAACTACCTTGGCAGTTGGTAGTCGTGTTTCTCCTTTGGCTCTCTCTCTGCCTGAAGTACCATGTTTCGTTCCTCCTTGCCTGGCTCGTTGCTTACTTTTAAGTTTTAGACTGTTTGGCTGTCTTTAAAAGCCTACCCCATCCCTCTTCTCTTCCCTTGAACGATTCCCAGATATCCCTCCGTGTCCTCTGTGCTTTCGTATGATGCTCAGCCTGCTTCGGTGCCTGAACCCTGCGTTCCTCCAGGGCATGGACTAGAGTGATTTATTCACAGTGAATTGAGTCCGTCTTGTCAGAGCCTGTGCTGGTGCTACGACAAGTATGGATAAGACAACGTGCCTCCTTCCCTCATGAAGCTTGTTCTCTAACAGGAGAGGCACAAATGAATACACACCCATATAAGGCAAATAGGAATGTGAATAGTCCAAATTATCTGGAAAGCAAACACAGAGGGTATTCGCTACTCCACAGGTTCAGTGCCAGTGAGAGGCTCGTAGGAGTGTTTCAGTGTGCTCCCCGAATGAGAGAGTGCGGTAGTTGTGGATCCTCATGCTTGGTGTTTTGTTTGTTTGTTTATTTTAGGTTCTTTCACAGCAGCTACAGCTGTTGGAGGCTGAACATAATACTTTAAAGAATACCATGGAAACAGAAAGACAGGAGTCCAAGACCCTGATGGAAAAGGTAGAACTCGAAGTGGCAGAGAGAAAGTTATCCTTCCATAACCTTCAAGAAGAGATGCATCAGCTTCAGGGACAGCTGGAGCGAGCAGGCCAAGCCCAGGCTGACCTGGAGACACAGTACAGTGCTCTCCAGCAAAGACATAAGACAGAGATGGAGGAGAAGACGGCTTGCATTTTGAGTCTTCAGAAGAACGAGCAAGAGCTGCAGTCTGCCTGTGCTGCTCTGAAGGAGGAGAACTCGAAGCTGCTTCAGGAGAAGCACGACCAGGCTGCTGAGTCAGCCCAGGCCATGCGGCAGCTGGAAGGTCAGTGTGTGCCACACCTCTAGCCCCTTAGTGGATTGTACTTCCTAGCTTCAGGGCTTGGTTAGTGGCAAGCGCACTAGGAAGGCATCTCCTCTGGCGTGGTCCCCTCCTCCCTGTCAAGTCACAAGTCTCCTAACCGTGTCAGCTCAGTGCTAAACACTGCTCAGCCCCAGTCCCGACACTCAGGAGTCCCGTGTAAAACACAGCTGATCGCAAGACCACAGTACCTGCTGGGCACAGAATGGAATGTGTTCCTGGAAATGTCAGGCCACATTTAGACACACAGACTAAATTGCAAGAAGCCATCCATTAGTTTAAAGGTGTATCTTATTGCTTTTGTTGTAGGTGAGAATTTCCTTTTGAAGAAAACTTTTGTTTCTAAACAGGTTTTAAGAAACATTTTAAAATATTTTATTAAAATCGAAAATGACCCTAAAAGATCACCAGTTTAGGGGTTTATAAAAAACAGTGCAACTCCCTGACCTTCCTTTAAAGATGTCGCCAGCATCTTTAAAGTCTCCATGTAGTGCTGACAGATGGGAGTGCACATGCCCTTGGAGGGAGTTTAGGAAGAAGTAATTTGCAAACAAGCACCACAAGGTTGGTTTTTAACCAGAAAGTCTAGAGGCCATCATGAGGGAAAGGGGAAATAAATATCTGAGCCCATTGCCCTCTTCCCCCCAAACCATGGTCATGTTTAAACCCCTCTGGGGACTCTTGATGGTCTCATAACATTTTAGTGGAGCATGAGGAATGTAATATAAGCCACCAAAGCCATTCTTAGTTTTCTTTTTTTCTTTTTGTTTTTTTGTTTGTTTGTTTGTTTGTTTTGTTTTTTGTTTTTTTGTCTTTTCAAATCAGGGTTTCTCTGCACAGTCTTGGGCTACCCTGGAACTTGCTTTGTAGACCAAGCTGGCCTCAGAGATCCCTCTGCCTCTGCCTTCTGAGTACTGGAATTAAAGGTGTGCCTGGCTCTACCAAATCCATTTTTAAGGGGTAAATGAAAAATGATTGTTTTAAATATCTAGGCCTGTCTTTATTAGCATGTTACCAGCTATGCATGTTAATGGCATTTAGAGTGAGAATTCCATACATGCAAACAAACAGTGTGTGTTCACAACCTCCTGCCATCCTTCCTCAGACTTCCTCTTATCGCCCTCACCCTTCCAGCTCCCTAAGAATCACTGCTCTTTCTGAGGCTTTTTCACACTAGTTCCGGAAGTGGAGATGGACCGTGCAGTTGTCTGGCTCTCTGCACTTAGCGCAGTGTCCCCGCTCAGTCCACTGTTATGCAGATAGCAGGACTGCATTTTGCTTTGTGACTCTGCAAGGTTCCATGTGCTTATTTCTCCTTTGAAGGAAGTAGTTTCCTGAGGTGCCCTTCGATCCAAACAGTAAAAAATGTAATTGGCACCATAAGCTTAATTAGGTAGCTGAACTAGTGAAGTTCAATGTGGTGTATCTGTAGGGGTTTCTGACTCGAGCAGACCTCGCTCCTGTGTGCTTGTCTTGTTTTCCTCAGATATGCATGTTTGTTTTCTCTTCCTTAGATCAACTCCAGCAAAAATCTAAAGAAATTAGCCAATTTGTAAATAAGCCAAACTTGCAAAAAAATGAAACAGCATCTCAGACTTCTTTACCAGATGTTAATAATGAGGGCGACCAGGTAATTAATGTGAATTTCTCTGTGATCTATATGTATTTGCTGTGCTGAAGGGCTCTCTCTAATGAGTATTGCAGAGAGTGTAAATGTGCATTTTCTACCTAATGAAATGCTTTTAGGGGGGTGACTCTATCTGAGTAGAATCCTGAAAGGCATCAAAGTAGCTTCCCGACAAGGATAAATAACATTTGCGCTTTCTAGGCCATTTTTCCAGCAATTCAAATAGATAGGCACAGTTTTATAACAAGCGCTCCTATCCCTCCCTCCAGATAGTACTGTAATACTGAGGATAAATTTGCTCTTCGAGCTGTCCTTTGTCCCTCTCTGTCCATCAGTTCATCTTAATGTCTTCTAAACGTCACAGGCTACTGGCATCAGGACTTTTTCTCCAGATATTTCAGCATGTATGTTGTTGACGATAATTCAGTATTTGTTGGTAGTTGAGAGAGTCTTCTTTTTCTCTTGAGGAAAGGTTTACAGACCATTAAATGCATAAATCAGAAGTATACTATGAGTGTTTTGTCAGACGCATTCAGCTGTGGTACCCAAACTCTTGATAAGGTCTAACATACTGTTGTCGGCCTGCAAAGTGTGTTCTTATGCGGGGGCTACTATTCCATTTTCCACCATGATTTCATGTAGTTTACTTATAAATATAATCCTGGAGCATGTGCCCTTTTCTTTTTTCTTATAAATTGCCATTGTAGAGCAAAAGCAGAGATAAACTAAACAGTAAACAAATGGTTGTGGTCCTGTCCTAGTAAGAGCAAGTGGGAGCCTGCACAGTCTTGTGGTACCATTCTGTGTAAAGCGCTGCTTTTGTTTCCTATGGGTGTAGATGGGGATGTACTGTGCTCGTGTGTGTGTGTGTGTGTGTCCACAGGCCTGGACATGCCTCTCTGCTGATGGGATCTTACAACTCTTGTGTAGCTGATTATATCGTTGTATCAGTTTGTAGGTCTCGCTGACTGTAGACCTCTACATTGACAGGTTTAGTTTGGTGTTGCTTTCGTTACTTTAAAGAGTTCTCCTCAGCTCTCTTGTCTGTTATGCTTTGTTTTAGATAGGTAATCTCCTTTTAAAATTCCTTCTGCGTTTAAACTTTTATCACTGGCTTTGAACACTGGGGTATTGGTAGGCCAGGGCCTCATTTTCACTGTAGTTCCTGGTGCTTAGAATTTGTCAACTCTGGTGAATCTCTGCATTTCAATTCTGCATTCATTTTGAGAGTTGCTTTCCATTAGATTATTTTTATGACTCTTCTGCTGTCTTGATGTACTTATTTTAATTCTAGTGTCTGTATCAGTAATGGGTCTGTTGATTGTGGCTTATATTTTCTGGCATCCTTACATGCCAAATAATCTTTGGTTGCCAATATTGATTATATATATTCACATAAATAGCTTGAAATGTTCTAATGGGTGTCAGTTGTCCCTTGAAAAGAAAGGTCGATCCACAGCATGTTTATCCTCTATCTTGTCAAGTAGGTAGCTGTGGTAGTTGAGCTCTCCTGAGTTTGTTCCCTTCTATTCATGTGCAGCCTGCTGAGTACACATGGGGCCACCCTCTGCACATGGCCTAAAAGCTCATTTAGGGCATTAAGTTTACCTACACAGACACACAAGCATGAATACAGGAATGCCCACACCTGCATATTCTTTCTCTTTCCCCACCCCTCCACCCAAATATTCTTAACATTGTAATCTTCTTAGGGCTATCACTTTAAATACAGAAACCTTGTAATGACATACTCTCACCTTAGCCTTTATGCTACATTTGCTGCTTATGTTAATTAAAGTTTTAAATTTTAGCATACAGTGTTGACATGTGGGCATTGAACCGTTACATGTATTTAAAACAGATCAAGGAGAAGATGTTGACATATTTACCATGTCCCATGTTCTTTTTCTCTCTGAGGCTTGGTTTCCATCCAGTACCATGTTTTTCTGGAATAACCACCATATTTTTGTAGCTGGGACTACTAAAGAATAATTCTCTTGGTGTGAGCTAATATTTGCATTTTGTTTATTCTTAAATGGATTTTTAGTTCTGTATTGACACTTTTTCATTCAGGACATTACAACAATCTATTTTATGGTCTTCTGCCTTACATGGTCCCAGCAGTTCTTCCTATGATTGTTCCTACAGAGGGAAGGATCGTTTTCCCACTGAGCTTTAAAAGACCTTTCTCTTACTCTTTGTTATATAGTCATTTGTGGTTTTCTTTGCAATTTTCTTCCTTTCATTGAGTCTTTTTCACAGATATAAGCTTGTATATGAGAAAAGTGTGGCCATCTTAAATAATTTTTCTGTGTATTGTGTTCTTCCTCCTCTTGGATGCACCAATTAAAGTATATTTCAATATTGTCCTACGTGTCCTTGAGTCTGTGGTCCTTTTTTCTTCAATAATCAGACTGATCAGTTTCTCTTGATCTGCCTTCAAGGTCACTGCATGTCTTTTCTCCACAGTCTTCTAGCAAGCCTAACCATTGGATTTTTCATTTCATATTTGTGATTTTCTATCCCAGATTTTCAAACTTTTTCATTTTATAGAGTTTGTTTGTCTTGCACCTAAAGTTCCTGTCTTCTCATTCACTGCTAACATTATATATTACCATAGTTATAATATTATCTTTAAAATCCTACTTTGCAGCCAGACCTTACATATCTTTGTAAGCCCAGAAGTTAGGAGGTAGAAACAGGACACCCAAGTTCAGGGCCATCTGGCTGAGTGAGGCTCTGACTCAAGACAAAAACCAAGGTAGGAATTTAGCTCGGTGGGAGAGCGCTTGCAGAGCCTGCCAAAGGTCCCGGGTTCAATTGCTGTCACCACAATATAAATAAGTTCTTGCTTGCTAATCCGAAGTTTGCATCATTTTGTGATTAGTCTTTCTTGGTTATATTTTTCCTTGAGACTGAATCTCAGTTTCCTGTTTCTCTTCGTCATGAGTGATTTTTGTACTGAGTTCTAAATGCTATAAATGTTTCATTTGGGACGGCCGGTTTTGTTGTTTCTAAACTTCTGAAGCATTCTGTAGAGTGGACCCACAATGTCCACTCTGGCCTGTGGTAGAGAGAGCCCCAAAACTCAGTTGGAGATTTCTGCCTTGGGTAATTGGTCAGCCCAGGAGTTATACCATTGATTGTTCAGCTGGCGGTCAGATTGAATGTATAGACAGTTAACTCCTTGACTGACGTTCTTCCTCTGTTTGCTTCCCTCACACTGCAGCTTTGTTCCCCTACAGGGCTTTTTTTTATTTTCAAGACAGAATGCCTATAGCTGTTTTATTGGAGTTTTATTTGTTTCATTACAAATTAGAAACTTTCCTCTAGGTACAAGTCCCAAACCCTACACATACCTCTTGCGGTTTCTGTGCAAACTCTATAGCCTAACATGGCAATTTCAATAAAGTTGAATGAAAAAGTGTATAAAGTAAGCCCTTTGTAGGATAAAGGGTTAAAAAAACTGAAGATTTAATATAGATACTTGCTTGTCATTAAGAGAGACAGACATTCTAGATATATAAAGGAAGGAGAAGAACATTTAGTTGTAAGTGGAAGAAACCCAAGGACATCGATACCAGTTCTTCCGCCTCCTGAGAGGTCTCTCTTCCTGTTCATTTTCCTCCAGGCCTTGCTGCTTGCCTGGCTTTAATCAGATCTATATAAGGTGTTGCTTATGAACGTTTAAAATGTTCTTTCATGCACCGTTGACTTGGGATTTCTTTCTTCATAATCCAGGCTTCTATCTTGGATTCAAACCCAATGAGCTGGAAGCTTATGGGATAGGTTTTATTTCTTTTTCCATCTTCAGAATTAAGAACTTCTCCAAAGATTCAACAGGCAGAGGAATGGATGCTGTTTCTACAGCATCCTCATAGCTGGAGAACTTGAAAATGCTATACGTGATAGAGGCCCTCTGGGCATCAGTGTGAGAGCTTGCACTGGAGAATCACTAATTTATTGTCTCTCTACTATGTAGGCAGTGATGGAGGAGACTGTGGCCTCTTTACAGAAGAGAGTGGTAGAGCTAGAGAACGAGAAGGGAGCCTTGCTCCTTAGCTCTGGAGAGCTGGAGGAGCTGAAAGCCGAGAACGGTATGTATAAATAAAATCCGGAACTCTATCTTCTTATCCCATAAGTGCCTCTGCTCTCTATTTGTTTTGTTTTGTTTTGTTTTTCGAGACAGGGTTTCTCTGCGTAGCCCTGGCTGTTCTGGAACTCACTCTGTAGACCAGGCTGGTCTTGAACTCAGAAATCTGCCTGCCTCTGCCTCCCAAGTGCTGGAATTAAAGGTGTGCCACCACTGCCCAGCCTCTGCTCGTGCTGCTGTGCACATATACACATAGCTGACTTGGCACACTAAGGTTCTCAGATAGCAGAACTGGTAGCTATCAAGATAAAACTAATTAATGCACACTATGTAGCTGAGCACAGTGCTGGTGCTTATATCAGGGTTACATTTTCTGACATACGCTGTAAACACTTCAGAGTTTCTGAATACTTGATATTCATTTGGAACTGGCAAAGATATCTACTAGGGACTATGACTGGAATTGGACTTTACTAAGATGCTGAATTTTTGTAATAGGCAAAATGAGGACAGGAATGAGGTAAGAGAAATCAAAATAAACTACAAGTTAGGTCCCTGTCGTCTTCTGCCATGTTGCCATCCTGCTTAGACTCCTCCCCCATCAGCCCTCACCTAGGGCACTGTCTTCTTTAGGAACTCAGTCTTCATCCTGGATTAAGGGCTTTGTGCTCCCACAACATCCTTTGTACCTTGACTGATGTATGTGGATGGTCAGTGCTCATCTGGTTTATTGTAAGCCCTTGGAAGACATGTGTGAGCTGTTTAAGGGCTGAGAACTTTTTCAGTTTGCTTTACCTAAACTTAGCAACACCTGGCAAATAACAGCTGCTGACTAACGTCTTGCTGGATTAAGCTGAGCGCATTAGCATTTTGTTCTACTGGACTGCATGAACAGTCGATGAGAACGAAGGCATCTCTTGGACCTACCTGTCTTCTGTTTTTCGTGTGCTTTTGGAGAACCTCCTTGGTTCAATAGCATGTGGTGGTGATGTCTCACAACTCTCATTCATCTAGGAGAGTGGTTTCCACCCTTCCAAACACAGTGACCATTAATACAGTCGGTTCCTCATGTTGTTGTGACCCCAACCCTAAAATTATTTTTGTTGCTATATCATAACTGCAGTTTTGCTACTGTTATGAATCTTAATGTAAATATCTGATATGCAGGCTGTCTGATATGTGACCCCCTGTGAAAGATCATTAGACTGCCAAGGGTTGTGACCCACAGGTTGAGAACCATTGATCTAGACATCTGACTACTATACTATGCTGTGCTGTGTGCGAGTCAGAGAGGACATCACATAAACTTTAAAAAAACTAGATCCAATTTTTTCATGTGGCCATTTTGTAGTTTCCCACCTAGCTCCTGTCTCAAAATTATGCATTATTAAATGCATAATTATTAAAAATATTGCTAACATTGCCAGTAAAGCCACAAGTTCAGCTCATTACTTGGCCCACTTGAAGCACTTTCTTGGTACTTTATCCATAATCCTCATTCTACCATTTTGCAAGCAGCTTCTGTCCTGTTCATGTGATTGTCATATGCTTTGCAGGTTCTGTGATTTCCGTTCTCTGTCCCTTGGGTGTAATTGGCCTTAGGGTCCTCTACCCTGGCTCTTCTGTCTGCTGTTGTAAATGACCTTTGAGTTCTGTCCTGTCCCTTCCATCTCACTTTGTGTACTGCCATTTCTACGTCTTTCTCATGTGTCTGCAATGTCTGAGCACAATACGTGTACTGTCTTGAATTCATATGTTCTGTGAATATTCTTCCTTGCCTGTGAGCCAGGCACTATTCTATGTGCTGTAGATACAGCTATGAACATTTTAGAGTACAAGACAGCCATAAACATGTATAAAGAAGAGCGTGTTATGTTAGGATGGAAATGAAATCGGATCATGCAAGTGTATCTGAGGTAAGAGAAAGGGCAGGATTACAGAGGTCAGGATAGGCCTCTCTGGGAACTTGACATTCAAATAGCTAAAGGCAGGGCAGTCATGAAAGAACATATTAATCAGGGGAGAGAGCAGAGCAAGTGTGATGTGTGAACATATTTGATGTTTGCAGAATAGAAAGAAGCTCTGAGTTTTTGTCATAGAGTGAAAAAAGCAATACAAGAGGAGGTTGAAGGATAAGATAGGAGTCAAAACATGCAAGCTCCAGGTCATGATAAGGCATTGAGATGTTGCATAAAAACTAAATGAGCTTTCTTTTTTTGTTTTTTGTTTGGTTGTTTGGTTGGTTGGTTGGTTTTTTTGAGACAGGGTTTCTCTGTGTAGTACTGGCTGTCCTGGAACTCACTCTGTAGACCAGGCTGGTCTTGAACTCAGAAATCTGCCTGCCTCTGCCTCCCAAGTGCTAAGATTAAAGGGTGTGCCACCACTGCCCGGCCTAAATGCTCTTTCTTTAGTTTAGTTTTTCAGAAAGAATATAAGCTTCCGGAAGTATCTCCAATATTGGTGCTCAATAGTTTTATCTTCCAGGGTGTTGGTACCCATGTTAGAGCTGCATGTTAAGACCGGGATCCTGATCCCAGCTGTCTGTCTTGCCCTGTAACCTCTTCATATTATGTCATTTGTGTCCTCATTTGGTCTTTGGGATTGCAATTAAAACATATATCCCTTTTAGTGCTAACATTTAACATCTGAATGTCTGTTAACGATCAGAACATTGTAAGTGCAATTGTGCAAAAATGTACAAGTAGGAATGTAGATGAACTAAGACAGTAGAATTTTAGATTATAGCATAAATAACTGCTCCAAGTCACATGTCTTTCAAACATTACACTATCTAGAACATATCTCTCATGGTCATTATCATACTGTGTTCTATTATGTCTATTATGTTCTGTTATATATGATATCTATTATATTGTGTTATGTATAACATCTACTGTGTTCTATTATGTATGGTATGTATTATGTTGTGTTATGTATGATATCTACTGAGTTCTATTATGTATGGTATATATTATGTTGTGTTATGTGTGATATTTCATATTCTTTTGGAGGCATCAGTCTTTTATCTCTCTTAAAGTACTTTACTTATTTCTTTTCTCCATTTTATGTATCTCAAGTAGCCTTGGTACAGCTATATCACTGTTTCTTTCAAATGTTCCACATATATTCTCTAAAGGTACTACTTTTTTGACTTTCAGAAAAACTCTCCTCTCGGATTACTCTTTTGGAAGCTCAGAATAGAGCAGGGGAGGCTGATGGTACGGTCTGTGAGGTAAGTAACCACATAGTGCAATCATAGTGGGACCTGGATTAAACAAGGCTGATTCCAACAGTTAACAGTGTTGACAGAGAATTGTATTACCCATGTAGTGAAATGACATTTAAGAGAGTCGTAGTGACTAGACTTAGTCACTTACTCATTTCTGGATATTTGGAATTCTTTGTCTTAAACCAACACTAGTACACACTTGTATAGTGGTTACTTTTCTGTTACTATAATAAAACACCATGACTAAGACAACTTAAGGAAGAGAGAGCATATTTGGACTTACAGTTCCAGAGGGTAAGAGTCCATTCATGGTGCACAGCAAGCAAGCGGCAGGCATGGCTGCAGGAGCAGGCCGGACAGTAATCACATCCTTCATCATACGCTCGGAGCAGAGAGAGGGAACAAGAAATGGCTCTAGGCTTCAAACTCTCAAAGCCTGCCTCCAGTGACATACTTCCTCCAACAAGACCACACCTCCTAAACATCCCCAAATAGCACCCAACCAGGGACCAAGAGTTGAAATCCATGCGCCTGTGGAGGAGAGTCTCATTCAGGCACCACAGCTCGCCTCTTCGTAGAGAGGAAGCAGAATCTCTGGAATTTCTCATGTGTCCTAGTTGGTAGTTTTTACTCAAGATTGTATTTCAAAGGAGCCTTTACCAAATTGTAGCTTTTGTGACCTGAAAAGTGTTTGTTTATCCTACTTTTTAATTCTAATTTCTTTATTTATGAGTTTATACATGTATATACATGTATGAAATATGATACTATCTATCTCATTTCTCCCCTTCAGTTTCCCCCACATCCCACTAGCATGTCTCTCCTAATTTCATGTCATTTCTTTTTTTGATAACCCACTAAGGCAAGTAGTATTGCCGATATGTGCATGGGTATGGGGTCATTCATTGCAGCACAGGAAATCTACGAGGGGAAACACCCTCCAAAAAGAGTGATTCTCCCTCCCCAAACAGCCACCAAGTGCTAGTAGCTCCTTAATAACACGTAGGGCCTACAGAGCTCTTGCCTATCTGTGCTGGAATTTTCTCTGCCTTCATCTTGTTTAAGTAACCACAGCTGCTGTGACTTCATGGGTGTGACAGTCCTGTCATTTCCAGAGACTGCATTCCACAGATCTCCCCGCACCCTCTAGCTCTACATTCTTCCCATCTCCTCTGTGACATTCCCTGAGCCTTGGCAGGGAGTGGAGGGTGGTGTGATAAAGACGTCCTGTTTAGAGTCTCTTCCCGGCACCTTGACCAACTGAAATTTAATCTAACAAGCATCATTGCTTAGTATCATTCTAAGTTTGTGTCTTTGTTAGCTGCATTATATTTAATTTGCCATGCTCTCTAATGGATAATAAGTGACATTTGGAAGTAATGTAGTTTCTTAACAAAGTGTTGCTTATTATACATCAGTCTTTGTCTCTAGGGATATAATATGAATATCATTTTAGCCCCAAAGAGATACAGTTTTACAAATTGGCAAATTCAGAATTCCAGCTGAGCCAGAGGCCATCCAAAATAGAGAAATATTAAGACTTGAGTCAAGAGATGATCTGCTAGTAGATTTCACTCTTGGGGATAAGACAATTTTTTTTACCCTGCCAAGGCCTTAACTGATGGAAAAGGTTCACCTGAACTAGAAAGGATGGTTCGCCTTGTTCGAATTCTCCTCATTTATAGCAGGAGAGAGAACTCAGTTGGTCACGTGCTTACTGTGCAATGTCAGGTCTTAGCTTTGAGCCATGGAAGCTCTAAAACCTGGACATGATGGTACAGGCTTGCAATCTCAGCACTGGGAGATGGAGAAGACAGATCCCTGGGGCTTGATGGCCAGCCAGGCTAGCCTGCTTGGCGAGCTCTAAGCAGAAAATCTGGCAGGTGATTTCTGAAGAATGGCCTGAAGGTTGACCTCTGGCTTCCACATACAGATGTACATATATGTGGCCCCACCACATGCACACATGCATACCCATGTATACATAAGCATTAAATGTTAATGCCAACTAAATAGAAGTACCTAGAGTAATGTTTGGCCAAAGATCTGAGTACCATGATCTAACCAAGTTACCACATAAAATTAATCATCAGACTTACATAGTCAGTGCTTCTCATGGAGCCAATGAGGTCTTGTTCACAAAATGTCAATTGTGACTTAATTTGGAAAATTGTAGTATTATAAAGTTATAAATGATAAGACTCTGACTAAAAATACATCTTGTTTGTCCAAGTCAACATTTAAAAGTATTCCCTTAAAGGCTTGCCAATGGTTTCTAGTGAAAGCAAGCTAAAACATAGCTTTAAAAAAAAACAAAAAAACAGCAACACAAGAAACATAAGAAAGATGGGTGTCTAGTAAGATAATAAAAAGCAAAAGACGCAGAAAATAATTAGCAAACAAAAATTAAGAAAGGAGATTTTAAAACATAGATGCTATATAGAAAAGTTGACTGGTGCTATCCCTTGAGATCACAGATATTAAATAGAGAAAGATGCATAGAAGAAAATTCAGAGGAGAAAAGAAAAATGGGAGCAGCCAAAAAAAGCAAAGCTCTCTGGTTCTCTGTCCTCTTGGTATGAGATGACTTAATTCTCTAGTCAGAGGAAAATGAACTCTGAGATACTATAGCGAGTGAGGGACGAGAATAAATGAGCGATATGAAAGCAAGTTATAAAAAGAAATGAAAACATGTTGGGTAATAGAACAAAAAACAGTAGGTTACATTGAACCCTGTGATAGCGGTATACACACACACACACACATACATACATCGCATACATTACTGTATCAGATTTTCCTGCTTGTAGGGATGGAAACATAAGACTGTGATCTGAAGTTATAGAGAACTTTCCCCAATGCCTAGTACTGAGATCTGTGAATTATAGTCTCTGCAGTACAGGGAAAAAGTTATAAATTATTAAGCTAGTCCTTATGAAGACTATTGAGATTATAGACATATACTGCTAGGCCTGGCATTTCCTTGGTTTCCAGAGCTCTAAATTCAGGTCCTCATGCTTGTTCAACAAGCTTTTTTCCCAGTGAGCCATGCCCACACCCCCCACACCCCTTTGTGTGCTTCTGTATATGGCGTGTGTGGGGGGAGGGGGTGTGTGCCCATGTCTGTGCCTGTGAAGACCAGAAGTCAGAGTCAGGTTTTCCTTGGTCGCTCTCCACTGTGTTTTGTTTTGTTTTGTTTTGTTTTGTTGTGTTTGTTTTTGAGACAGGGTTTCTCTGTGTAGCTCTGGCTGTCCTGGAACTCACTCTGTCCACTGTATTTTTTGAGATAGGGTTTCTGAATCTAAAAAATTAAATACATTGTGTGACTCACTAGTTTTCTGTCCCAAGCAAAAAATACCGACGACATGGAGGGAGTGACCTAGCACGGTTATATTTGCCACATGGGTCCCTAATGTCACGTCCAAGTGCCAGCAGAGCACCTTCTAGACTTCTTGTGCCTGGTAACGTGTCTGCACCTGCTTGTTTGGTAATCCACATGTCAGTGTTAATTTTTTTTTTTTTTTACAACTTTCTTATTCAGTAATTGCTTAGGAAAAGAATTATAACATACTCCTTGGAGTCAGGCAGGGTATTCAATTGTTTGTTGCCGTTGTCGTTTTGTTGTTTTTAAATCAGATTTTAGAAGAAATAACTAGGCATGTTAACCTAGAAGAAGAATGTTCTTTTGTGTGGGAAATACCTAGAAAATGGATTGCAAGCTTCCTTTGGGCCCTTTTGACTTGGAAGAGACCTCAGAGCAGGGCTGATTGAATTATGGACATTCAGTTTAGGAGATACAGAGTTTTACAGATTTTTAACAGTTTTTTGGCATAAAAGAAGTTTGAACCAGAGGGTTCCAAGTTTTAGGAAATTCATAAAATGTTCATTTGTGTTGGGCTATTTGTAATGCTCTATGAGCCATTCAATTAAGGCCTTTCTTGGTGTTTTGTGGTTATTTGTTTTCCTTATTTTGTAATAGGTCAGCACGGCTGGTACTACTCTGCTCAACAGGAGTGACTCTTCTCCTGAAGAAAATGGGCAGGCTGTTCTAGAGAACACATTTTCTCAGAAACATAAAGAGCTATCAGTTTTATTAGTGGAAATGAAAGAAGCCCAGGAGGAAATTGCATTTCTCAAGTCACAGCTGCAGGGCAAGAGGCCCGAGGGGGACTATGAGGTCCTCGACCGTAGAGAAGTGCAGCTGATGGAGAGTGAAGGACCGCCCTCAGTTACAGCAGGAGATGTCCTCTGTGCACCCAGTGATGAGAGCAGCGGCCCAGCAGCTGAAGAGGAACAGGCAGGCATGAAAGATCGGCATCGAGCATCTGAGGCAGGACCTCTAAATGATGCTGGAATGGAACTGAGCTCCCCGAAGCTGGATGGCGTGGACAAATCCCTCGCAGTGTCCCATGTCTGTCAGTGTCACCAGGGCGAACTGGAAAGGCTGAAAACTCAAGTTTTGGAGCTTGAGACAAGCCTTCATACAGCAGAGGAAACTTACAAGAGAAACTTAAGTGAGAAAGTGAAGGAAATTAGCAGCCTAACCCAGCTTAGCGAAGAGGTCAAAGAGAGCGCCGAGGAAGCCCGCAGCACGCTCGCCGCAGTGACGGAAGAAAGAGACCAGCTGCTTTACCAGGTGAAGGAGCTTGATGTCTTAGCAGAACTGCGGGCTCGGGTCCAAGAACTGGAAAGCAGCCTTGCAGAAGCAGAAAAGCAAAGAGGTCTGGACTATGAAAGCCAGAGGGCTCAGCACAACCTGCTCACGGAGCAGATCCATAGCCTAAGCATAGAAGCCAAATCTAAAGATGTGAAAATCGAGGCTTTACAGAGAGAGCTGGATGGTGTGCAGCTGCAGTTTTGTGAACAGGGAACCCAGATGAAAACCCTTCAGAGCCAGCTAGAGGCAAAGGAGAGGGAAGTGCGAGAGGGGACAGAGCGTCTGAGGGACATCTCACAGGAGATGGAAGGACTGTCGCAGGCTCTTTCTCAGAAAGAACTGGAGATAGCCAAGATGGACCAACTCTTGTTAGAGAAACAGAAAGATGTGGAGACACTCCAGCAAACCATCCAGGAGAAGGATCAGCAAGTGACAGAACTCAGCTTCAGTATGACGGAGAAAATGGTTCAGCTTAACGAAGAGAAATTTTCTCTTGGGGTGGAAATTAAGACTCTGAAGGAGCAGCTCAATTTATTGTCCAGAACTGAAGAAGCAACAAAAGAGCAGGTAGAAGAGAGTGGAGCTGGGTCCAGCCTTAAACTTGGTCACGATGAGTCAGGTCAAGAGGGGCTTCAGCAGGAGCTGGAGTTGCTGCGGAAAGAAAGTGAGCAGAGAAAGCGGAAACTGCAGGCAGCGCTGATCAACAGAAAGGAGCTACTGCAGAAAGTCAGCCAGCTGGAGGAGGAGCTAGCCAAGGTGAGAGAGGACTCTCGGAAAGAGATTCCCTTCGGGGAGAATGAGAGGAGAAAGCTGGAGGAAGACAGAGAGAACAGAGATGACCCAGAAGAATGGGGGACTTCTAAGTGGCGAGAAGTAGAAGCTTCCTTAAAACAGACAATATCTGAAAAAGAAGTGGAGCTGGAGGGCATACGGAGGGATTTAAAAGAAAAGACAGCGGCAGAGGAAGAGTTACAGGCTGTGGTCCAGCGGATGACTCGGGACCTGCAGAGTAAGACAAAGCAGATAGATTTGCTTCAAGAAGAAGTCACTGAAAACCAAGCAACTATTCAGAAATTAGTCACAGGAACCATGGATGCCGGGAATGGAGGCTCAGCAGCACCTGTAAAAGAAACAGCGGCGAGCAGCCCACCCGGTGCAGGTGGTGAGGAGCACTGGAAGCCAGAGCTGGAGGGAAGAATACTAGACCTTGAAAAAGACAAGACACAACTTCAAAAGAAGCTTCAAGAAGCCTTAATTGCCCGCAAGGCGATTCTGAAAAAGGCACAAGAGAAAGAGAAACAGCTAAAGGAAGAGCTCAGGGAGCAGAAGGACGCGTACCATCACCTACAGGGACAGTTCCATGAGCAGAATAAGGAGAAGGAGAACATTGCGGACCAGCTAAGGCAACTCCAGTGCCAAGCAAGGGAGTCCATAGACAGACAGCTCCCAGGCACTGGCCAGCAGGAACCTGGTCCTCCCGCTCCAAGTTTAGAAGGCATTTCCCTAGAAGACACAGAGCCTGCTTCAGAATCTGACTTACACGCAGCTCAGCCTTCTCCTCCCGGAGAGACAGCAGCTCTCCAGGCTACTGTTTCTGTTGCCCAGATTCAGGCTCAGTTGAAAGAAATGGAGGTTGAGAAGGAAGAGCTGGAATTGAAAGTTAGTTCTATAGCAAGTGAGCTGGCCAAAAAGTCAGAAGAAGTACTTCTCTTACAAGACCAGATAAATGAACAGGGTTTAGAAATCCAGAATTTGAAGGCAGCATCCGTTGAAGCCCAGGCCCACACAGAACTGCTGAAGCAGGAGTTGGAAAGCAGCCAGTTGAAAGTTGCTGGCCTGGAACATCTGAAAACGTTACAGCCTGAACTCGATGCACTGCACAAGCACATGGGCCAGAAGGAAGAAGAGGTCAACTACCTTTATGGACAGCTTAGTGAGAAAGAGCAGACCCTCACCACGGTCCAGACAGAAATGGTGGAGCAGGAGCGTTTAATCAAGGCTCTGCACACCCAGCTGGAAATGCAAGCCAAGGAGCATGAAGAGAGGCTAAAGCAGGCCCAGGTGGAAATTTGTGAGCTGAAGAAGAAGCCAACAGAGCTTGAGGAAGAAACTAATGCAAAGCAACAGTTACAGAGGAAATTGCAGGCTGCGCTCATCTCCCGGAAGGAGGCACTCAAAGAAAACAAGAGCCTGCAAGAGCAGTTGTCCTCAGCCAGAGATGCTGTTGAACGCCTGACCAAGTCTCTGGCAGATGTAGAAAGCCAGGTTTCTGTCCAGAATCAAGAGAAAGATGCAGTCCTAGGAAAGTTAACCATTCTTCAGGAAGAAAGAGACAAGCTCATTGCAGAAATGGACAGGTTTTTACTGGAAAACCAGAGCCTCAGTGGCTCTTGCGAAAGCCTGAAACTAGCTCTGGGGGGCCTCACGGAAGACAAGGAAAAGCTGATGGAGGAGCTGGAATCCGTGAGAAGTTCTAAGATGGCAGAGAGCACCGAATGGCAAGAGAAACACAAGGAGCTGCAGAAGGAGTACGAGGTTCTTCTGCAGTCGTACGAGAACGTGAGCAACGAAGCCGAGAGGATTCAGCACGTGGTGGAAAGTGTGCGGCAAGAGAAGCAAGAGCTGTACGCAAAGTTAAGGAGCACAGAGTCGGACAAGAGAGAGAGAGAGAAGCAGCTGCAGGATGCAGAGCAGGAAATGGAAGAGATGAAAGAGAAGATGCGAAAGTTTGCAAAATCTAAGCAACAGAAGATCCTTGAGCTAGAGGAAGAAAATGACCGGCTTAGAGCGGAGGCGCAGCCTGTAGGAGGAACCGGTGAGAGCATGGAAGCACTTCTTTCTTCCAACTCCAGCTTGAAGGAGGAACTAGAAAAGATCACATTGGAGCATAAAACCCTTTCTAAGGAGTTTGAGGCTTTAATGGCGGAGAAGGACGCTCTGAGTGAAGAGACTCGAAATCTAAAGCTTCAGGTAGAAGCCCAAGTACTGAAACAAGCTAGCCTGGAGGCCACTGAGAAATCTGATGAGCCAAAGGATGTCATTGAAGAGGTAACACAAGCTGTGGTGGGCAAGTCTCAAGAACGAGATGCTCTGAGTGACAGTGCCAAGCTTGAAGATTCGGAAGCTATTCTGATGGGCGACGGCGCCAAGCCGGGTGTTAGTGAGACTTTCAGCTCCCACGATGACATCAAGAACTACCTCCAGCAGCTCGATCAGCTTAAAGGAAGAATTGCTGAGTTAGAGATGGAGAAACAGAAAGACAGGGAACTCAGCCAGGCTTTAGAAAATGAGAAAAATGCCCTACTGACTCAGATCTCTGCAAAGGATAGCGAGCTAAAGCTCCTGGAGGAAGAAGTCACCAAAAGAACCACGCTAAATCAGCAGATCCAAGAAGAACTCTGCAGAGTTACCAAGCTGAAGGAGACGGCAGAAGAGGAGAAAGACGATTTAGAGGAGAGGCTGATGAATCAACTGGCAGAACTTAATGGGAGCATCGGGAATTATTACCAGGATGTTACAGATGCCCAAATAAAAAACGAGCAACTAGAGTCGGAAATGCGGAACCTTCAAAGATGTGTGAGTGAATTAGAGGAAGAAAAGCAGCAGCTGGTCAAGGAAAAAACCAAGGTGGAGTCAGAAATCCGAAAAGAGTACATGGAGAAGATCCAAGGTGCCCAGAAAGGGCCGGCCAATAAAAGCCATGCGAAGGAGCTCCAGGAGCTGCTGCGGGAAAAGCAGCAAGAAGTGAAGCAACTGCAGAAGGACTGCATCCGGTACCTCGAGAGGATCAGCGCCCTGGAGAAGACCGTCAAGGCCCTCGAGTTCGTTCACACCGAGTCCCAGAAGGATTTGGATGTGACCAAAGGAAATCTGGCCCAGGCAGTTGAACACCGCAAGAAGGCACAAGCTGAATTATCTAGCTTCAAGATACTGCTCGATGACACCCAAAGCGAAGCTGCGAGAGTGCTAGCGGACAACCTCAAATTGAAAAAGGAGCTTCAGTCAAACAAAGAATCCATCAAAAGCCAGATAAAACAAAAAGATGAAGACCTCTTGCGAAGACTGGAGCAAGCAGAGGAGAAACACCGGAAAGAGAAGAAGAACATGCAAGAGAAGCTGGATGCCTTGCACAGAGAGAAGGCCCACGTGGAAGAAACGCTTGCAGAGATTCAAGTCAGTCTGACCAGGAAAGACCAGGAGATGAAGGAGCTGCAGGGAAGCCTGGATAGCACCTTGGCCCAGCTTGCAGCCTTCACTAAGAGCATGTCATCCCTGCAGGATGACCGGGACAGGGTGATCGATGAAGCTAAGAAATGGGAGCGGAGGTTTGGCGATGCCATTCAAACCAAAGAGGAAGAGGTCAGACTCAAAGAGGAGAACTGCATTGCTCTAAAGGATCAGCTCCGACAGATGGCCATCCACATGGAGGAATTGAAGATCACCGTCTCCAGGTAAGCAGCCAACATGTTCCCCTCCAGAGAGAACTGTAAAGGCAAGGAAAGCTTTTAAACTGTTTTGACTTTATTATTTCATTTATTCTTTATTTGTTACAGAACCAATGTTTGTTTTAAATTACTTTAGAATGTATATCCTTCCCCTTCTAACGCTTTTTTGCTAGTTTTGTAACTTCTTGTTACAATGTGTATCACTATAAAATCATTAACAAAATCACTGATATCTTACTCCCTCCCACCCACCCACACACACACACACCACCAATGTCTGTTAAGAGACAGCTTAGGTTTCTCTGCCTTCCCATTTCTGTTTCTGGATTTCTTGACAACCTGACTACCTGTGTCTAGATTTCCACCAGCTTATTCCCAAAGGATTGCTTTAGTGCCCTGAGTCGTCTTCCCCTCTCTCTTTGCCACAGTTGTCATCAACTGTACTCTCTCTGTCAGTTAGAAACCCTATACTCAAACTCTAGAATATCATTTTCCAAGCTCAGGAGCCAGCATTACCTCTACCCTTAGTCCGCCTCCCCTTTCATTACCTTACTGTTTCTTTTGCCAAGATTGTAGCTTTAAAGAAACCTACCATTAGCTTGTCTGGAGCAAAGTAGAATACTTGGGAGTTGATTTGCTTTTCAGTATCTCAGGCTGGGGATCAGTAAAGTAAGGAACAAACTTCCATGATTCAGATCTCCCTGATGTATCTTTAATATGTTATCTTTTTCTATGTGTTAGATCATGTTATTACACGTGTATAGATACAGAGAACTAAGATATCTGAAAACCTTCAATAGTGAATATTGTCTGATTTGTAGATCAATTAGGTATATATCATATAGTTAATATTTCTCCTCCCCTCCTTTTCTCTACCCTCTTTCTTCCCCCTGACCCCTGTCCCCATCCCCTAGGCTTGAACATGACAAGGAAATCTGGGAGTCCAAGGCCCAGACGGAGCTCCAGCATCACCAGAAGGCTTATGATAAGCTGCAAGAGGAAAATAAAGAACTTACGTCTCAGTTAGAAGACGCTCGCCAGCTGTATCATGATTCTAAGAATGAATTAACTAAGTTAGAATCAGAACTTAAGAGTCTCAAAGACCAGACAACTGACCTAAATAACTCTTTAGAAAAATGCAAAGAACACGAAAACAACTTGGAAGGGATCATAAAGCAGCAAGAAGCTGATATCCAAAATTGTAAGTTCAGTTGTGAACAGCTAGAGACTGACCTAGCGGCCTCCAGAGAACTCACCAGTCGGCTGCACGACGAAATCAATGCGAAGGAACAGAAGATCATAAGCCTGCTTTCTGGCAAAGAAGAGGCGATCCAACTAGCTGTTGAGGAACTGCACCAGCAACACAGTAAAGAGATCAAAGAACTAGAAAACCTGTTGTCCCAGGAGGAAGAGGAGAATGTGGCCTTAGAAGAGGAAAACAAAAGGGCCCTTGAGAAAACCAATCAGCTCACAGAAGCATTGGAAGCCATCAAGAAGGAGAGCTTTGAGCAGAAGGCTCAGTTGGACTCCTTTGTGAAGTCTATGTCCTCTCTCCAGGATGACCGGGACCGCATCGTAAGTGACTATCGGCAGCTGGAAGAGCGACATCTCTCTGCAATCTTGGAAAAAGACCAGCTCATCCAAGATGCTGCTGCTGAGAATAATAAACTGAAGGAGGAGATGCGAGGGTTGCGAAGTCACATGGATGATCTCAATTCTGAGAATGCCAAGCTGGATGCGGAGCTGGTCCAGTATAGGCGGGACCTGAACGAGGTGATAGCCATAAAGGACTCTCAGCAAAAGCAGCTCCTTGATGCTCAGCTACAGCAGAATAAAGAGCTGAGAAATGAGTGTACAAAGCTAGAGGAAAGGCTGAAAGGGTTAGAAGCAGAGAAGCAAAGCCTACAAATGTCCTCCGATGCCCTCCAGAAGGAGAAACAAGGTTTGTCTAAAGAGATCAAAAACTTACAGACACAGTTGACCGCCCTGCAGGAAGAAGGAACGCTAGGTGTCTACCATGCCCAACTGAAAGCAAAAGAAGAAGAGCTCCAGAGGCTAAATATGGCTCTCTCCTCCTCCCAGAAGAGAACTGCAGATCTGGAAGAGGAGTTAGTTTGTGTACAGAAGGAAGCTACCAGGAAGGTAAGTGAAATTGAAGATCAGCTGAAGAAAGAGCTGAAGCACCTCCATCACGACGCAGGGATAATGCGAAACGAGACAGAAACAGCCGAAGAGAGGGTGGCAGAGCTGGCGAGAGACCTGGTTGAGATGGAACAGAAGTTGCTTACGGTAACCAAAGAGAATAAGGATCTTATGGCGCAGATTCAGGCCTTTGGAAGGTCAATGAGCTCCTTGCAGGACAGCAGAGATCATGCCACTGAGGAGCTTGGTGACCTGAAAAAGAAGTATGATGCCAGTCTCAAGGAGCTGGCCCAGCTGAAAGAGTGGCAGGACTCAAGCAGAGAGGGGGACGTTCTTTCCCAGGCTGCCTTTCCCCTGTCCACCTCTGAGAACGTCTTGTCCCGCCTTGAGAAACTGAACCAGCAGCTCACATCCAAAGACGAGCAGTTGCTTCACCTATCTTCAGAACTAGAAAGTTCTCACAACCAAGTGCAGTCCATCTCCAAAGCCATGACCAGTCTACAGAATGAGAGAGATCGCCTATGGAGTGAGCTGGAGAAATTCCGGAAGTCTGAGGAAGGGAAGCAGAGGGCTGCAGCCCCTTCAGCTGCCTCCAGCCCAGCAGAAGTACAGAGCTTGAAAAAAGCCATGTCTTCACTCCAGAATGACAGAGATCGATTGGTGAGTGTGTGCTTCCTATCTGTGTTTAAGAGGTTGGGGCCATTCTTCACATGGATTTTTATTGCCATAGAAAAGGGTAAATGTTTCTAATCACCGCATTGCCACACACTCCACAGTTTGGGTCTTAAGAGAAGCAGACATATTGTTACCATTTTCAAGGTGAGGATTTTTCTTTGCACAGAATCTGCATTGGTTATAAAAGGGTTAAAAGGTAACCAGCTGCTTTTGCTGTAAGTGGTCCCAGAATTTAAAGTGGATTAATTGGGGGGAAAGCATGGAGCTGGTCACTCAGTGTCTTCAGTGTCAGCTGAGCTCTTGGTCACTCACTAGACCAGGATAGCAAGGACCTAGCTTGTCTTAGAAGTACAGCTCAACCCTAACGTGTCAAGAAAGATGTTAAATGTAAAAGGGATTTCCTGAAGTCAGTGCTAGTGGTGTGGCGGCACATTCGTCTTAACTCCAGCACAGAGGGGCTGCTGTTGTGAGTTCAAGACGAGCCGAGATTATGTAGCTCACTTAAGGCAGTCTGGGCAATGTAGTGAGACTGTCCCAACAAGTTTTAAGAATAACTGTTCTGCCATGTCCTATACACTTTTCACAGTCTATACCGTTTTAATGGTGGTACACTCACTTGTACATAAGAAAGTAAGTGTTAAGCCTGAAAGCTAGCCCAGACACAAGCTCCATGACAATAAAAAGGTTTCTAAAAAAAAAAAAAGAATAACTGTTCTGTGGTCAGTGATTGTTTGCAGTTGAATGATTTCCTGGTTCCTCTTTCCATCCGGTCTTTTATTTTCCTCTACTGGAATTGACCCAGAGGCTCATCCGTGCTAGGCAAGTTCTTTTCCACTGCTTTTCATGAATTTTGAAACAGACCGATGCTAAGCTACTCATGCTGATGTTGTAACTCAGGATCCTCTTTCCTCAGCTGCCTAAGTAGATACAACTGCAGGCACACAGCACCATGCCTGATTCTACTCACTTTCTTTAAAAGTAACTTTTTTCACAAATGGAGAAAGTTGGTTGGAGAGATAGCTTGTCTTGTGCCTGAGTGTTCTCTGGTGGGGCTCACTGGTCAGCTAGCCTAGCCTATGCAGACAAACATCAGGCCAGTGAGAGACTGTCTCAGAAACAAATAAGAAACCCAACCAGTGCTTGCTGCACAAGCATAAATACCTATGTTTGGATGCTCAGCACACCATAAAAAAAGAAAAAGAAAAAGAAAAAAAGAAAAAAAAAATCCAAAGCATAGCAGTACATCTGTGCGATGTCAGTGTCAGGAAGAGATAGGCAGATCTCTGGAGCCCACTGCCAGCCAGTCAAGCCGGATTGGTGATCTCTGGGTTCAGTGAACAAGTAACAGACCCTGTCTCAAAATATAAAATGGAGAGGAGAGTGCTATGGGAAAGGCCTGATGTCAGCCTTTGGCCTGCATGTGCCTTAGCACCAACCCGTGTTTCTCACGCTTCCCAGTGCTGCGGCCCTTTCACACAGTCCTCCCCCATCCGTAACAGTATTTGCTCCTACAATAATGTTGTGAACCATAATGTACATATCTGACATGCAGGGTATCTGATGCGCAATCCCTAGGTTGAGAACCGCTGTCCTACAAACACATATGCACATACTCAAAACAAAACAAAAAGCAAAGCAGTGTGGCACCAGAGGAGCATATGCAAAGTTGTCCCCAGGCACCCAGATTGCAGCAGATCCTGAGTTAGCTGTGCTTCATTCAGGGACCTGCTTCCAATAGGCTGTGCGTTGTAAACACTGGACTCTCTCATCCCCACTTGCATGCTTCTTGTCTACTGGATGTTGATGAGCCAATCCTTTTTTTAAAAGCCATGTCCCTATTTCTATAACTTATCAACTTATCTGGTTTTATTCCATCGAACCGTTGAGGTGCTTTACTCAGCTCACATGTCCATCCTTCCCCTTCAGCATCCTGGGATAAGTTTCTTTTCACTCAGCAGATGGAGCTGCTTCCAGGGGATGATAAATACAGTCCTTGGTGAATTACTTTGGAACTCTTTCTTTCTTTCTTTCTTCCTTTCTTTCTTTCTTTCTTTCTTTCTTTCTTTCTTTCTTTCTTTCTTTCTTTCTCTCTCTCTCTCTCTCTCTCTTTCTTTCTTTCTTTCTTTCTTTCTTTCTTTCTTTCTTTCTTATGACTGCCCTGCCTCAGGGATGGGCTAGAAGAGGGGGTTTCCCCCTTGGTGTGCCACATAAGACCTTAGGATGTGTCCTTATCTTCTCAGCCTCTTACTTGTTCTTAGTATGCAAGCAACCAGAGCCCACCTCCTCAGCACACAGATCACAGCAAGCACATCCTGCCCACATCCTCATCCCGTGGCTCTAATGTCTTCCTCGCTGCTTGCTTTGGGGGTCATTCCTGAGCTCGGTTCTCTCACCGCACTTCCCAGTTGCTTACCTCTGTCTTGCCTTCCTACTTCCCGAGTACTTGTCTTAGCAGTTGTTCCATGTTCCCTGCACACAAGTGCCTTTGCCCTGAGGCATCTCACCTCACTTTATCTTCTGATCTCGTTGGGTGTTTTTATCTGCCATCATGTTCTTTTAGTTGATGTTGTTATTTCTTTAATGTGTATAGGTATGTGTGTCTGTGCACCACATGCATGCCTGCTGTCCTTGGATGGCCTCAGACTGCAGTTACAGACTGCACCATGGGGGTGTTGGGAATTGAACCAAGGTTCTCTGGAACAGCAGATAGTGCTCTTAATCACTAAACATCTCTCCAGCCCGGCTATTATGTTCTTAATTTGTAAGAGATTTGGTTTTTTCTTGTTTTTGTATATTTTTCCTGTCTCCTGGGTGAATTGTCTAATTAGTGGTGCTTTGCTTTGTTGGTTTTTGTGTACATGTCTGTGACTGTATGACATGCAGGTAAAGACATTGAAGTTACAGGCAGTTATGAGTTGCCTGATGTGTGAATTGAACTAGGGTTCTCTGGAATTGCAGCAAGGACTCTCAACTGCTGAGCCATCTCCACCCTGTTTTGTTTTTGAAACAGGTTCTTATTATAAGGTGGGGCTAGCCTAGAAGGTTCAGAGTAGTCCAGGCTGACCCTGAATGCACAGTCTTTCTGAACCAACCTCTCAAAGGCCAGGACTACGGGTGTGTGCTTGCCGCCTACTTGCCCCTGCCCTCTGACCTCTCCTTCTAGCAAGGTTTCCTTGTACGTTTTCCTTGCTGCTGTAGTGTTTCTCTTTGCCAGCATTCTCTGCTGCATCTTTCATCAGCGTAGCTTCTCCCTGCTACTTTGGTGAATTCCCCTCTCTCAGCAGTTGCTTTTCATCCCTGATGTTCGCTGTTCTTTGCATGAAGAGCAATCCTTGTTTCATCTTCACATGAGGAGTAGAATCTAGGAAGCCTGCGGAAGGACTTGCTGTGAATTCAATGCAATGTGATCTGATGAGTTCATTGATCGTGGTCCTGAGGCTGGTGCCTTTAGTTCCTCTGGGTCTGATCAGACCTTTGAGAGATCTTTCACCTCTTGGATAGAAGGAAACTCTCATCTCCAAGCTGAGGAAGGGACGGGCAGCTATCACTGTGGCATGCGTCATGTCACCAGTCACAGTTGTTGTAGAGCGGTACCCTTACTTGCAGCTGGGCCTGAGATTTTCATGCTCCCAGGGCACATCCTTTACCTTTTCCAGAGAGTAAACTGGTTGTTTGGTGAGGTTACCAAAAAGTCAGAACTGAGAAGAACTTAGCGTGCAGTTACATCTGAAGCAGCTCTGTGAGAATCCTCCTTGTCTCAGCTCCCGCCTCCCTCCAACCCATCACCATTTTTTCCAGATGTACCTGGTGCTGTTAATTCCTGAGCCCTTTGAAGATTCTGCAGAGTAAGTTCTGTTGGGTCCTTGGCTTCTCTATCACCAGCTAAAGATCCAGCTGTCGCCGATGCGTTAAGTCAGTTACCATTATTCATCTGCTTTTCAACCTTGAGTGTGTCGCTGCTGACCCTTGTTGGCTTCCTGATCCTTTTTTTTGCGTTTGGTGCTTTTTAAAAGGCCACTGGTGTGGTAGTATTAACGTTTCTGAGTGGGTGAAAGGTGTGTGTGTGTTTAAGGCTGTTGTCTTTCCCAGATGTCCTGACATTATTTCTTCATCAAACTTTTGAGTATTGGGGAAGAGTTTTAAAATAGAATGCAGTTTTGCTAAAAGCAAATCCATCATAATATCCACTAACTTTGTGTGTGAGATCTATTAATTTTTAATTCTGATATTCTTATGAGGAAAAGTACTGTTATTGTCTTCATTTAGTGGATGAGGGAAAGAAAGACTTAGGTGTCCTCCCATCCAAGAAACAGTAGGGTATCTAATTCTAGAGCCAGGGTGTCTGTAACCACCAGGGTGCTTACCCTTTCTCTATATAGCCAACATCAGCTCAGCTTAAGACTGGGGTCCAACAGGGATGTGGGTTAGGGATGGGTGCAAGCCTACCACCTGATGCCCGAGTTTGATCCCAAGAATTGTGAAACAAACAGAAAACAAATAAGTAAACAGCAACAAAGAAAAGCTTGCTGGTGTTCCTGTGAGAGAGAGCCTAATAAGGACGCAGGTCTAAATGGATTCTGTCCAGTCATTCTGTATGTCCCTTAAGTCTGCTCCAAGTTAGAGTGTTAGCTTCAGACCTGGAGGCCAATGGGGTACAAGTGAAAGGAATGGTTAGGCCTTGACAGTAGCCTTGACAGCAGTCCCTCAGCTGTCTCTGCGCTGTGGGAAGGTGCTGACGGTCCGTGGTGCCTGTGGTAGGAGCTACTGGTCAATAAGGAGTAAGACGTGAGTCACCCATTGCTGCTCTCCCTCTGGTTAAAGCTGAAGGAACTGAAGAATCTGCAGCAGCAGTACTTACAGATGAGCCAAGAGATGACCGAGCTCCGTCCGCTGAAGGCTCAGCTCCAAGAATCTCAAGATCAGACAAAGGCACTACAGGTGATGGAGGAGGAGCTCAGGCAGGAAAACCTCTCCTGGCAACACGAGCTGCGTCAGCTCAGGTAGGACCGTAGCCGAAGCGTTTGTTTTATTTTATTTCATTTTATTTTATCTTGACGTTTTGTTTTGAAATAGTTACAGACTTAGAGTGCTGCAGAACAGTAAGAGAGCACTCGTGTGTGCTTTGCCTAGTTTCCCCCAGTGAAAGCTCCCGTGCCACTCACTGCATGCCATACCCAGCGGTCTTTATGCACAGCAGGGAAGTAGCTGGTGTTCAGTAGAAGTCCCACTCTTCACCAGATTTGGGAAAAGAAGTAAATAAAAATAACAACAAGTAATGTTTACTGCCTAATATTTAATATGTGCCACGCTTTATGTTTGATAAGTGATATGCCTCATTTAGCCCTTACAGTAGTCTTAAGGAATAACTAGCTTATTCCCATTTAATGGAAGAAACTTGGTGAGATTCATTTGCTCAGGTCTCAGACCTGGTATATTCAGGAGCCAGAGTTCTAAGTCCTTGAGAGTTGGCTCTGATGTTAATTCTGCATCGTGGGTCTGACTGATGAAAGACTGTTGTGGGTTCCCATGCCCTGCATGACCTCGCCACCCTCATTCCATACATACCTACTCTACACACCAACTCCTACAGTTCTGAAGTTCACTCTCTGCGTGCATACAGGTGCCCTGTGCTGAGTTTTCACGCCCATCTTGAACTGCTCTTCCCATTTGGAAACATAGCTCTTTGCTCAGGTTCTAAACCCAATGCCAGCCCTTCTGTGAAGGCACTGCAGCCCGGCCAGGAAGAGCTTTCCCTCCGGTGCTGGCATGGCCTTGCTCTCAGCAGCTTCCTGGGTGTCTCCACTTAGAGAATAAATTTCACTCTGATATGTATTAGTCACTCATACCTCATAAGAATGTTCTGAATATGGAATTATTCTTCCTGTCATGAGTGTATTTGGGCCGTTCTTTTTTTCATGGTGTAGGATGGAGAAGAATTCCTGGGAGCTGCATGAGAGGAGGATGAAGGAACAGTTCCTCATGGCCATCTCAGATAAAGATCAGCAGCTTGGTCATCTGCAGAGTCTCCTGAGGGAGCTGAGGTCTTCTTCCCAGGCTCAGATTCTCTCCACACAGTACCAGCGACAGGTGAGGAGATCCGTACATTTCTACACAGGGTGCCACTACCCAAAAGCATAAGCTGCCTCCAGCTGCCCGTCTGCTGCCATGAGGCACGCCTCCTCCCAGCTCTTTCAGGGTGATGCAATCTCTTCTAGAGGGAGGGTTTGAGTACAAACACTCTTAAGAGACCATTTTATTGACGTTTTGGTCCTGGCAGGCATCCCCAGAGACATCAGCTTCCCTCGATGGATCACAAAAGCTAGTTTATGAGACAGAACTTCTCAGGACTCAGCTCAATGACAGTTTAAAGGAAATTCATCAAAAGGAGCTAAGAATTCAGCAGCTAAACAGCAAGGTACGTGTCTCCTGCTAGACTGAAACTGAATTTCTTTTTTCTCTTTCTGAAGATAAGATTTGGCACAGACACCCCGCTTCAGCATAACCTGAGAATAGACGTTTATATTTCTTACAAACAGAAGTTTATAAGAGCTGGGTGTTTATTCCAGAGCAAGAACACAGCCTATGTTCTCCTTGCCCTGGGTGGGTCTTTAAGAATGACTCGGAGAAACCCATACACCAAATATACAGAAACTTCACCCCATCGTCTCTATGTTAGGAATGTGTGGGCATCTCCCGCCCATCTCCCTGAGCCATTGTCTTCCTGCTGCTCTTTGACTGTCAGTGTTCTCAAGAGCTCTTCCCCAGACCTGCCCTCTTCTAAGAAACCTAGATAGGTAGTGTCTGCCAGAATTAAAGTTCTTTTAGTTCAGTGAGACTTGAGTCCAGAGGTGGTCTTTGAGGAGAGTTGTGAATCTCCGAAATGTATGTTTGGGGTGAGGGGTGCACGTGTCCTATCAGCAGAACTCGTATGACATGAGCCAGTAAGGCTGCTCAGTGTGTGAATGTGCTTGCTCGACACCCTGGTGATCCACAGAGGAAAGATGGAACCAACTCCTGAGAGTTGTTCTCTGTTCTCCACACGTGTGCTGTAGAATGAACATGCCTACACTCATGAAGGGGTATAAGGCATATAGGCATGCATACAGAAAAACCAATAACATGATTCAAAATCATAAAAACCAGGAGATAGTTTTCCCAGATGAAGAGAAAAGCCCACAAATACTAAGTAACCTGCTCCAGGTTTCAAGAGGCCATTCTGAAGTCAGGGCTTCTATCCATGGAAAGATAGTGTGTTTGCTACACATAGAAGGTACCCCATTAGATGTGAAATTCACCTAACATTGAAATTTCAGAGACAGCATTCGCTTTGGACCCAAATGAATCAATGAAGTAGCCAATCCTGATTTAGTTCCGTTTTGTTTGGGGGCAGGGTTCTCCTCTCACTCCCTGTTTCCAGAAACCCCACGCTCTGTAGCTCTTTGGCTGTGAAGATCCAGTGAACACCTCCCAGTGCCATTTCAGGTCTTATTCCTCTCTAGTCTGAGGCTCTATCTAGACATCCACCCCCATGACAGTATTTTAAACTGAAGCAGAGCTGTTTATAGCCGATAGAATAAATCATGTTGGTAGATGATAACAGCTAAAAGTTTTAAATGTTACATTGACGTGAAACATAAAGGTAACAGATCATCAGATAGCAGCAGGTACACTTTTACAAAGTAAAACATGTGTAACAAGCACTCAAGATGAAAACCCAGGGTGTTCCACATCGCCACAAGTCCCTCCTCCCTTCTGATCCCAGCCACCCACCTTAGTAGAACCACATGAAGTACAAACCACACTGCCGTAGGCCATTGTCACTCTGGGCGGGAACTAGGTCTCCTTAGGGCTGAGAGGAAAGTCCTTCCTCTCTAACCTCAGTTGCCCGCCCACCAGTTAAAACATTTGCCTGCTGAGAGTCTGGCCATGTTAGGCACTGGGGACTCTCACAGTGCCTCTTTTGAAACCTCCAGTCATTTGAGCTTCATCTCACTCTCTGTGGGTCCCATCTACTAAAGAATTACTCCTGGGGACTCGAGTGAGATAAAATCATGAGCTGTCATGGTGGTTTCTCTCTAAACACACAGCTTAAGGGCGAGCTTGGTCTCTGGTTATATTGAGCTCGTGGGCTTGTTTTTTACAGTGATTTAAGCATGGACACGACCTACTGCCTTCTGCTTACATCCCCGGAGTAGCTTGTCCTGCTGGTATTTTTGTTAGGGGTTTCTGCTCATAGACACCATTAAAAATTAAAGTTTCCTGCTACTCTTGCAGAATTATTTTTCCTTTTGTCGTTGAAATATTTAGGTATTTTTCACTTTGAAAGAAACAAACTGACATGATTCAAGGTTAGGTAGGACTCAGGTCCTCAAAGCTCAGGCCAGTCGACTAGGCACTGCTCACGGTGTCCTGGGGGCAGCACTTACCCTTTCCCCCTATTCAGTTCTCTCAGCTGCTCGAGGAGAAGAACGTCCTCTCCACCCAGCTCAGTGACGCCAGCCAGAGTCTCCGTGAGAACCAGCACCACTACAGTAACCTCTTCAACCACTGCGCCATCCTGGAGAAGGAGGTGCAGAAGCTGCAGGCGGTAAGGCAGCAAGAGGCTGGGGGGTGACAAGAAGAGGGGAGGTATGGTGGGTGTGGGATGATGCCTAAGAAAAATGACCAAACAAATTCCTAATGACAGGAGTACAGTGCTCAGTGAGATGGTGGGACAGTAGCTAGGGACTGTCCCTTCCCTCTGCTGTGGAACAGGGTTTCAGCTTGCAGACATGCAGTGTCTTGAGAGCTCCCCTCATAGCTACTAAGCTGTTGTTTGTTCTAGGGGCCGCTTAATACAGATGTTGCTCCTGGAGCACCCCAGGAAAAGAATGGAATGCACCGAAAGAGTGAACCTGAGACCACAGGAGAGGAGCAGCCAAGGTAGGAGGAGCAGGCCGCACCCTCCAGCATGCCCTGTGTGCAGAGAAATTGGGTGGTGGACCAGAGAGGGTAATGGGAATGAATATGACCAAAATACACATTATCTACACCTATGGCAGTGTCACAGTGAAACCTGTCGCGTGTGATCAATGTATGCTGTTTTAAAGAAATTGAGTTGTAATCTTGATGGAAATCGAGTTCATCATGCACACTTAATATGTCCCGTTATCTGACTGGTGTCACAGGAGTAATGGAAAGGTTGAGGGGAACAACACCCAGCAAGCAGATTGTGTGAAGGAAGCAGGCAGCAGTTCTAACACAAGGGCATATACACACAACACTACAAAGGCCGCAGTTAACTGTTCCCACAGTCCCACATCTCCCCGTGGGTGTTGTTGCTCTATCTGCCCTCTCTGCCTCTGTGTTAGTCAATGTGTCTAGAGACTCACTTCCAGCCTTGGGAAGGTGTTTTAGAGACTGGGTGCTACATCAGTGATGCCCTTTGTTTGCCTTTTACCCAAGCTTCTCTGAAGTCCAGCAGCAGCTGTGCAACACTAAACAAGATCTGAGAGAGTTAAAGAAGCTGCTGGAAGAAGAGCGAGACCAAAGGCTGACCGCTGAGAATGCACTCTCCCTGGCCAAGGAGCAGATCAGACGGTAAGGCGTGCGGCGGCCCCTCCTGCTCACACCTCAGCCTCCTGGCCTTGCTGCTGCCCCTTTCTGTGGCCAGGCTCAGGGTGAGTTGACATGGTCAACTCAGTGCCCTTGACATGCTCAGATGATGATTTCATTATATCGTCAAAAAGCAGGGCACTCCTGGAGTTTCAGAGGCCTGTGCCTTCCTGGTTGATAGCTCCTAGAGGTTGGTAATATGTTTACCATTCATATTATACAAGGAAGCTGTGAAAGGTGTCTCACTTTAGCCCAACAACTATGTGAGTACATGTTGGGTTCTTGTGTGTCTGTGTCTTTGTGTCATGTGGGGAGCAGGGAGACAGTGTCCGAGATCATTAGATGTCTTGGCTTATTATCACTCTCTATTTTATTCCCTTGAGACACAGTCTCTCATTGAGCCTGATAGTTGCCTTTGTTAGTGACCAGCGAGCCTTTAGCCATCCCCCTGCCTCCATAGTGCTGGGGTTGCAGGTGTGCACAGTCAGGCCAGCTTCTACATGGGTGCTGAGGAGCTCAGTGCATATCGTCATGCTTGTAATACAAGCACTGTTACCCACTGGGCCATCTCCAGGGCCCTAGTGTCAGATTCTTTAAAGAATCGAATAAATGCATTCTCATTACCTTATATACCTGATACCCAGACGTTTGTTTGTTTGTTTGTTAGTTTTGAGACACAGTCTCTCTGTGTAGCTCTGGCTGGCCTAAATCTCAGTTTGTAGACTAGGCTGGTTTTGAACTCACAGAGATCTACCTGCCTCTGCCTCTGCCTCCCGAGTGCTATGATTAAAGGACTGAGGCAGCAAACATAGCCAACTGAAGTTTTACAGAATGTAACCTAAGGAAGAATAAAAGGCCCCTTAAGAAACAGTATGTGACTGATTTATGAGCGAACACACTGCCTAAGCCTGACCTTCCCCTGCCAGTGACAGGTTTGCTGGTACCTTCGTTGTGTCTGCAAGAGCAAGCCACTGTGTCTGATGCCTCTCCTCAGAACACATGGTGGTGCCCTCCCCAGGGAGCAGGTCTTAGCTGAGATTTCTTGTTTTCCTATCCAGTATATTCACAGCTGTTGTGTTTTCAACACCTGTGTAAGTAGCTTTGAGCATGGGCTCTGCAGGAGCACAGTGCAGCATGGTGTAGTGGCCTTGCAAAGATTTCCAGGCCTATTTGTTCATGGCCATTTCTAGGCCACTTACGAAATTGTTTAGATCTATGATACCTGGCCCCTGAGGTTAATCCCCTCATCTGGACAACTTGAGACAGCTTAGTCAGGATGACTCTGGAGCCTGTGTCTGGACCACGTCAATTAAGGTTAGCCCCTCCCACTTTCCTTCTGGTGGAGATCGGAAGGAGAGCCAGGTGACAAACTGAGGATAGGCCACCAAGACCCAGTTCAGATCAAGGCATTTCCTCTCTGCTGAAGAAGAGAGTGGCCCCCAGACAGAGGTCGTATTCAGCTGATAGAGTCCCTGTGGGGACGAGACACTCACAGTGAAGACGTGTGGTTTGGGGCTGATGAGTGATGAGCTGTGGCCTTGCCCTGTTGTCCTCGGAGGCCACTAAGCGATGGCAGTGTCTCGTTAAGGGAAAATTTCCAAAATGAAGTAATAAGCAAATCAACAGAAAGTAAAACAGGAAGCTGCCAAGGCCTCTAAGAGCCCTAAAGAATTTCTTGAGTGCTTTTGCCTAGTATAAGTTTAAAAAAAGGAAAAGAAAAAAAAAACCAAAAAACCAAAGGTGCCAGTTGTGATAGTGCCTGCCTGTAGTGCCAGCCCTGGCAGGCAGAGCCAGAACTGTAAATTCAAGGCTAGTCCAGGCTGTATACATCCCTTCCTCAACAAAAGGAGCAAGGGCAGAGAAGAGAGGAGAAAGGAGTGAGCTGGACCGAGTGTGGCATAGAGAGGGAATGAGGAACAGGAGTCAAAGACAAACAGGTACTGGATTCTGCTTCCTGCCTGCTGGACAAGACTCTAACCAGCCTTTGAGCAGGAAGCACTCAGGCCAGCATCCTAAATTGGCAGTCCCTTTACTACTGTGAGGGCCAGGACCCTGGGAAGAGCCTTTGCTGCCAGTCCCCTAGGCCACCTCTCTGGAATGACGGGAAGAATCGCATGCAGGGGACCCATGTTGTCTGTTTTTCCTCAACACAGGTTGGAGCATAGTGAATGGGAATCGGCCCGGACTCCTATCATGGGTGCCTGTGGCTCTCAGGAGCAGGCGCTGCTGATAGATCTCCCAGGCCATAGCTGTCGAAGGGTAAGAGGAGGACACGGGATGGGCTCGGGAATGGGCTTCCGGTGTGGAGGTGGGTAATGGGGTAGGTTTCCAGCCGTTGTGGAGACTTGTCTCCCAGGATTGCTGGTGAAGGGGAAGAGCTCTGATTTTCCTGTGTTTTATTTGTTTGTGCGTTTCAGACCCGGAGTGGTGCCGGATGGAAGCGGGTCCTGCGTTCACTCTGCCATTCTCGAACCCGAGTGCCACTGCTCGCAGCCATCTACTTCCTAATGATTCACGTTTTACTGGTTCTGTGTTTCACGGGTCACCTATAAACTTGTTACTTGACTGCAACTCTGGAACTTGTAATTCCTTCATCTCTAGTGTCAGGATTGTCGATTCCACAGCAGCCTTCTCACTTTAGCCCCTCCACCTCTTCTTGGAAAGTGCCTGTGAAAACAGAGGTGGCTGTGAGGACAGGCAGAGCCTTAAAGCCTGCCACATCCGCTCTCCTTAAACACTTGTGCTTGGTCTGAGCAGCTTCCCAGATGTGCTGTGCTCACTGCTCTTCAGATGTTGCAGATCCACATCCTGTGTGGTCTTGTAGGATGCTGAGGGAGGCCTCCCAGCCAGGCCAACAAGATGGTTCCAATAAACACAGTAATTTGGAATCCAGTATCACTTTTCTTGGTAACCGGCTTTGTCTTGTGGCCTGTATTTTCTCCTGCCTCAGGATGAATACAAAGTTGTGGGCGTGTGAGCAGTCTTTGGAGACTCAGGTGGGAGCTGGAAGGCTCCCAGACTTCAGTTGTTGGATCTCGGGGAGGAAGGCATTTTCTTCCTGCCTGTTGCATTGCCAGCGGAGGGACGGTTTGTTGCTGTGGATCGTCAGGACTGGACCCCATTGCTTATGCCTTCAGTCACATGTAGACTAAGATAGTAAGTGGCCAGTGCCTTTCCTTGCATCAAAAGGCAGGAAGAACTGACAATGGACAGACAGCAAGGTTCGAATTCTATATTTCTGGATGTGCCTCCATAGGGGTCCTAAGACTATCCAGAGGCCAGTGGGGCCATGCCAAGGTGAACTGGAGTCAGGGCTGAATACCACATCACAACTAGTCTCAAGAACTACTGAGCTGCTGCACCAGTGTGCTGGTCCTTGGTTATTCTGTCTCCAACGCCATTGTCACCCACCACTGGGCACAGGGCTGAGGCGGTGGAAAGAAAAGGCAAAGCACCTGGATCCAGACCTGAGAGCAGTGGCCAGGAATGGATGGATCCCACCGTGTCGATCCTCCCCTTTACGGACATGATGTGCTCCCTTCCTGTTCTCACCCCCTAAAGAAGAGTGAACTGCTGGACTCACTCATCAGCCCTTTGTTCTGTGGTGATGAAAATTTTAGTCACAACATCCCAAAACCTTAACTACTGTAAAATAATAAAATTATTTTCAGAATAAGGAATTGTGTGAGACTATCTGTTGGCACAGAAGTTACATGCCTGTGTTTGCACACTATGGGAGGGATGGAGGAGTGGCAACTGGAGGAGAAAGTTCTGAGACTCCTTCATCTCACTGGCCAGCACCACATGGCTGTGAACATCCTTCTAGCCTCAGCTGCTGGAGCCAAAGGAGATGAGGTTCAGATTAGAAAATCCATCCTGAGATTGGGTTAAAGGAGCAGAACCATAGGATGTAAATTTGTGAAGCCTTGTGGATAGTTCTGAGAAAACTCTGAAAGTATTGGACCACCAAGTATGGTGGCACTTGCCTGTAATTCCAGCACTGAGGAGGCTGAGGCAGGAGGACCATAAGTCCAAGGCCAGTCTTGTCTACATAGTAAGTTAAGGCTAGCCTGTGCTACATAGCAAGAGTGTCTAAAACAACAAGCTCTCCTTGAACACAGTGCAGAAGGAGACTTTTCATAGCTCATGCGGGTTGGGTAGACATCATGCTCTTATACAAAGTTGCCACTTGGGAAAAGCTGACCCAGTATCACAGGGTAGAAGAGGATTAATGGGAACCTGTTCTCTTTGGCTTCAACGCTCACTGTATGTCAGCACTGTTCTGCTCAGGGATGAACATGGGGTGTTTGTGAGGGGGAAGTGGGTTTCCTTGGTGTCATCGCTGAAGTTCTATGGTTCTGTGCATTGCTGTGTGGTGAGGTACAATGTCTAGCCCTAATTTAAGGCTACCCCTTTCTACATATTCCTCAACTATAAATAGCCTTATTAGAACAAATAAAGTGCTCCAAGTCTAGAATCAATCCCCTGGGAAGTGACTTTAGATGCTTTCTGTTGGTACAGAATGTTCCCTTCTGTCTAGTTTCACCAACCTGGGACCCTTGTGGGTTCATTCTCTGTAAGCCAGGCAAGTCAGAGTCCACAGATGACTGGGATAAGGAGAGCCAGGCTCAGATGCAAAAGCAAGTTCTTAGTAGGATTATTTTTCAACCAGAGATCCTTGGAACTTTATTTTCATTATCTTTATTGCCTGTCAGTGCTCCAGGCTGCCAGAGGAGCCATGCTTGGGACGGGGGTGGGTGAGGAATGGAGGGTGGAAGCAGGGAGGTGGTTATTTGAAAGGCAGCCAGTAAAAGCATAGCAAAGTTCTCAGTGGCCTTCACATCAGAAAGGGTCTATTTCATTGGCTCAACAAGTCACCTGAGCATGTCTTGACTTGAAGCTAGAAGGGGAGGGCTGCAGATGTTGACAGTGTAGAGTATGTCAGAGTTCAATTCACCAGCTTAGAGAAGGCCAGTAGTCAGAACTCTGTAAGTGAGCTCAGACTCCACACAGCCTCCCATCAAGCTAGGGAGTTTTCTCCCTCCACGTTCTGCCTTCTCCCTTCCTCGTGAGTTATGTGTGAGTCTCAGGTACTGCAGAAAGCAAGGAGGAGAAATTGTTTTTAAGACTTCCCTTCAAAATTAACATACAGATCATTTTTCCACTAAGCCTTTTTTTTTTTTTTTTGATTGCTGCAGACTACACACACACACATTTTTCCTTCCTCAGACCAGGCTTCTACAACAATGTTGTAGCCCAGGGTACCCCTAAGTGCTGGGATCACAGAAGTTCACTACCACACCTGCCTTGTTCTGAATTCTTTTACTTAGATGCAACTGTCCTTCGTAGGACACAGAGCAGTCCTGCAGCATTCTTATTGTGTCTTAACTGATAAGGGATGTGTCTCCACGGTCATTTTTATAACTTTCCCGTGACCTGAAAAACTTTGCAAAATACTAGACACAGAAACACTTAACCCTTCTAAGTACTCAAAGTATAAGGAACTGACTCAAACTTCAGGAAGTAGCTGTGAGGACAGTGTGGCAGGAAATGACAGAAAACCTGAAAACGGAACTGGAGCAGCTGCTCTGTTACTTACCCTGAAGTGGCAGCCGCTGGAGGGGGCGCCTGGTGTAGATGTGAAAAGCCGTAACCAGGAACCAGTAAAGGTGGGTGCTCTGAGCTGGGGGTTTTGTGAGGGGTTGGGAGCACAGGGAAGTATGGAAAAGAAGTCTACATAGCACTTAGTCCTTGTTAAGGGAGGTCTTTACTAATAGATGCTGAACTCTTGATGGCCCTAAGGACTGTGTGCAGTGGTTGACAATGAACATCTGAGGATGGGAACAAGGAAATGGCCTGCACTCGGGGAGCATGATTGAGCACATATCTAGGACCCTGGGCCCTAGTATGCCCTTGATGATCTACACAGCCCATTCTAAAGGGTGGCTGCCCCAGTGTGCTAACCTGAAGGCGACCCACGGAAGATGAGGACAAAGTGTGCCTTTGTATGGCCTCACAGGGACACAAATGCCCATGGGAAATGTAAGGGGACAGGATTTAACCACCAATGAACACTGGTGCTGAGCCAAGTGCTTTTAGGAGTCAAATGCAAACATGACTTCAGCTGGTGTAACTTTGTATGTCTGTGGGGATCCCAGAGTGTTACAGAGGGAGCTTTGGATCTACTGTGTTAACCCCTTAATTATTTAACATTGGGAAACAATATCACAACAATCAGTGACTTGCCCAAGGAAGTTAATATTGATGGATGGCTTAGTCTAGTCTCTGACTAAGTAGTATAGACTCTGTGTCATGTGACAGACAGGGGTCTCACAGGGGCTGTCATATTACTGCAGTGTCCATGGATCTCTCACCTATGGATGCCATAAGTCAGTCCTGTCATCAGGTATTGGATATGCCCAGCATTCATTGCCTGTCTCCAGCCTCCTACTTTAAGTTAGCAGCTTTCCTGATTAGTAATCGACAGTACAAGAATAGTAAGTTATTTTGCTCTTAAACATGAGCATGAGGGGCTGATGGGAGAGATGAACTGAGACCTGGAGAATCAGGCAAGATGAGACCATCGGACCTCACTGCTTCCTCATTGCTCATAAATGTATTTGACTTCTCCTTTCCAGTTTCCTTCTGTGGTAGAGTAGCCTGAGAGCCAGGACATGTCAAAGTGAGGCCTTAAGCTGTGGGTCATAGGTTCTCTTTATGTGTCTTACCCCCTGTTAGTAGCTAATACCAACTGGGGGAGGCACAGATGTTCTTAATAGCTCACAGTGACTCTGGCCACGGTAACTCACCACTCCTTCCCACATCTTTATTTAACCTATCTTCCTCAGATGTCTTCGGGGCTAATCTTCTAGAGGTTATTATAAAATGTGGGCAATGATGGAGGCTTCCAGATGGGGATAGAAAGTGGAGACTTGGGGCCTAGATAAGCAGAGCCTTGGGGATGAGTGGGTAAAGGTGTCTCCTTTGGGAGAGCAATGAGTACCAGGAAGCTCTTCGGTGGTGGTGGCACCCGACAAAGAAGGATAGGCAGAGTCTTTGAGCCAGGAAGTCCCAAAAAGCTACCAGACCAGATGGGTGTTGTCCCTTGTTACCTCTCCTCAAAAACCCACAGTGTGACCGGACAGTTCTTCCTCACACCCTTCTGGCAAGGCTCAATAAAACACAAGTGTCCAGTGGGACAATGATTGACACCCAATCAAACTAGCATTCTCCCAAGACTTTTGTAATGTTTACTTAGTTGTTAATTCTCACATAGTGTTTCAAAAAGAGGGAGTGCTACATTTTACATGTAAATGCTTATGTCTTTAGATATAGTTGAACATTTACATAATAAAAATAAAGCCATGGTATTTTCTTCTTTCAGCTAGTGTGAGTAGTTCAACTAGTCTGTCCCACTGGTGACCTACAGCTGTGCTGTGAGTGACCAGTCAGTCCTACAGTAAATGTGGGGCAGTCTTCCACAGACAGGGAGCATTTTCAATGTAGCTAGGCAGATTATAGACAGGAGGGACACTGGACTCATTTATGTCCTGACAGCTAAAAAAGGAAGCCCTGGAGAAATCTGAGTGAGGTGCCACAGCAGTCCTGTGGTAGGTGTTGTATGACCACGGGTCACCCCTACAAGCTGTGGACATAATGAACAATCCCAACACTTTGACAGAGGTTGTCTTGTGTTACCTACACCTATACTAAATTTTTTCCATATATGGGTGGGCTACTGATTTATCTTAAGATAAATGAGATGAGAAAGAGCAGAAGGAAACATTCCATTGCTCACGTAGTCAACTTTAGCATCCTTACCAACCTTCCTCTCAATTCTCTTTTTCACTCCTAATTATTTCCATCATTTGGTACCCTCAGATGTGGAAGTCTGTAGTGGGGCATGATGTATCGGTTTCCGTGGAGACCCAGGGTGATGACTGGGATACAGACCCTGACTTTGTGGTGAGTATGGAAGTAGCTTTGCTTGGACAGTGAAGTGGTCAGGAGCACCTCAGCCACTCTGAGTTTTGGCTGGGCTTAGAGAGATCTATCTGAGATTAAGACAGTCTTTGTGGTGGGTTGGATTGGCAAAACGAATAGATTTTATTAGTAGGAATGTGTGTTAGCTGATGTTGAGCATAGAAGGGGATAGGTGTGGGTCGTTTGATAGTGCCATTGGAGGACTGTGTGTGTGTGTCAAAAGAAGAAAGGATGGGTGATTCAGAGTAAGCAAGGACATGTCTAGGATCACTGGTTTAATTTTAATTTTCATGTGGCTTTGAGATAAATGCAGCCATGAGTGAAAGTAAAGACAAGAAGCTTCTAATACAGAGGGCATAAGGCGGAGCATGTGCATGTCAATTGGGAGGCTCCCTGCAACAGAGCACATTTCTCGCTGACACTGTTGCCTGTTGTCTCTTGTAGAATGACATCTCCGAGAAGGAGCAACGGTGGGGAGCCAAGACCATTGAGGGCTCTGGACGCACAGAGCACATCAAGTAGGTGCCAAAGACCCTGATGGAAACCCTGCAGGCTGGGGCTCAGGGGTGCAGAAAGGAAACAGCCATGGCTGCGAATCTTTGCATTTATTTATTTTTTTCTAGAATCTCTGTGTACCTAGTATTCCTATGGCTCCATGTGTTTTCACTTTATCTCTCTCATCACCCACATATTATTATGTATCTTTTATATATAACAGCTCTGTCACTTTGGGGGGGCAGGGCAGTATCAACTATCTCCCTTTAATAAGACATTAGGTAGCAGAGAATTGGGCATAAATGCTGAAGTTCTATAAGGCTATCTGTCATATATCTAGCTATCACCCATCTCTACCCTATAAATTATGTATCAAATGCCATTTCATCTAAACTTTTACAGAAGTGTAGAACATGTGTAGGGTGACTGCCAATGGGCTAAGAAGACATCAATTCTGGGTGTGGTCATACACACCTTTAATTCCAGCACTCAGGAGGCTGAAGCAAGCAAGTCTCTGTGACTTCAAAGCAGTCTGGTCTACATCGTAAATTCCAGGCCAGCCAGGAGACTGTCTCAAAAAAGGAAGGCATCAGTAAAATGTCCAGGAAAGGAACTCCTGCATAAATGGTGTGTTGAGGACAATATCAGCTCTCATACTGGTACAGAGACTTGAGACACAGTTTTGCATTTGACTACTATTTGATAGAAATTGGGAACCATTAATATTAATGTAAATAAATATGACATTTGGAGAAGCTGATGACTAAAACCATTTTAGAAATGATGTTTAATCTTCAAGAGAACTTTCTCTTTTTTTTTCTGAAATTATTATGTCAGTGTAGCCCAGGTTGTAAAATTTTACCTAGTCTGCATGAAGTCCTGTTTGTTCCCAGCACCAAATAAGTTAGTTGTGGGGGTTTCCTAGCACTGCATGGTGGAGGGAGGTGGCTGTGGGAAAGTAATGGATGCTGAAGGCTCAGAAGTTCAATACCAAGGCAAGCCTGGGTTACATTGCATGAATTATAATGTGTTAAAGATACTCTGAGTTGCCAAGAATGCATTAGTGCTTTGTTAAGGAAAGAAATAAAAGCACTCTAAGCAAGAGACAGTCTAGATACTTCACACTCTCTGTGTCTTTCTTCCTCTGTCTGTCTTCTGCATGTGTCTGAATCTGTTAGACTGATTGAAGACTGGATTGTGAATCTGTTTGTCCCCATGTCACTGTGTGTCTGTCTGTGTGTGACAGCTGTGTAACTGTGTGTATCTGTACCTCCCTACAAAAAGCTCTGCTCTGTCTTTATGGAAAAGCATAGAAAGTATCATACAGGAGAAAGAATGATGGATGCTTAGCAGAACTATCAGCAATAAAGTCACTGGCTCCAATTGACCCAGATAACAAATGTCATTGTTGATCAACCAGTATCCATAAATGGTTGCTTTCAACCTCTCTGGTGGGATTTAGGAAGTTGCTTTCAACTTCTGCATTTGATGTTTTTAACAAATGATGTACATGCATTAGTCTGTGTTGGGGACGTGGAAGAGAATGTAACTTAAGGTTGTAGCTGTGCATTACCTTTGGTGGTAAGAACTGACCACATGGCAAGTAAGTCCTGTTGTTACATTGTTCTCTTGAAGCAGGTTTAACAGGCTAAGTCCCGTTGTTACATTGTTCTCTTGAAGCAGGTTTAACATGCTAAGTGTTAAGTAGTGTCAACTTTGGTTATGAGATCAGGCAAAACATTCAAAATCTTAGGATTTAGGGGATGTTTTTAGAATATTACATCACCACAATACATGCAACTGTTTCCAAAAGAAAGAAGCCAATATGGGCATATCTAGGATTTTCTATGGAATCAATATTCCATACTTGGTGACTGAGAGATTCATACTGCTCGTCCATAGGCTAGTCAGGATCATCTAACCAGGACTGTTGGTTCTGGGTAGCCCCAGGCTGCCATATTTTTTAGGATCAAGGCAAATACAGGGAATGACATAATATGGGTGAAAGTTGGAAAATCATGAATCGGCACTTCTAAACTTGGCAAGATTAAGTCGATTTTCCACTCCATTCCCAACTCCTCCTTCCACACATGACAATATTTTAGACTAATTTCCCCCTAGATTTTAAGAAGTGTCAGTGGTGACCACATTGCACCAGCCACAGACTTGGCACAAACTTGTGTAGATCTGGAATGTCTCTGAATACGGTAGAGACCTAAATGGTTTAATGTAAGTAGCTATACTGAATACTTTTTATTTCATTTATTTATTTTTATATGTATGGGTCTTTTTTCAGTATACGTGTTTATGTACCACGCGTGGCTAAGTTGCCCATGGTACAGATGCTCTGGAGCTGGAGTTACAGATTGTTGTAAGCTGTCATGTGGGTGCCGGGGATCAAACCCAGGTCCTCTGGAAGGGCAGCCAGTGCTTTTAACCCCTCAGCCATCTCACCAGTCCCAAGTGAGTGTTACTCTTAAACGAATCAAGCAATACTGGAAAGCATGTAGAGTGACAAAGAAAAAGCAGAAACAAGGAGTTTCCCAGAAGCTCCCTGAGCGCTCACAGATGAAGAAGGTCAAAGCTCTTTTCTCCTCTGAGTGAAGCCCCCACTCTCTGGTGTTCTGGGAAGTGCTGACCTGAGAGAGCACTCCCATGCTGCTTTCCCTCCCATGTGCCTGCATCTTGTGTGTCAGCTAGGAGTAGGACATTTTAAGGACTACTTCTAAAACCCTGCTGTGAGCCGGTAGGAAGAGCTTGCGTTCTGAAGATTTTGATTTCGTTCCCAGCTCTGTCATCATTAGTGGTGTGAACTCAGTCACAGCTAATGTCTTAGTGGCCCATTTTATTAACTCATGGGGATAATGACAGCTACTCTGGATTGAATAGTATATGTGACTGACTGTCTGCTGGCCCTCTTAGTACTACTTAGCACTTTGGTTCTATCTATACGCTGTTAATGTAGATGAGCTTTATCTGATTTCTATCCCCAAAACCTAACACAAGTGTGCAGCAGCTAATACCTTCCTACTTCCTAAATAGCTTTTAATCAAATGGCTGTATTGCATACCACGTCATTTTCACACGGTGGTGACTCTGCATATCTCCTTGTTAACCTAACCAGATCTATATCCACTATAGTAAATGTTGGAGATGGTTTCACAAAAGCTTGTTCCATTCCTATTTGTTAAAGCCTTCTACACGCAAAAGCTGGGACCCTGCTGGGAATGGGCTAAGTGACCTTGGACAAATCTTTTCTGCTCTCTGATCTTCAGTTTTCCCATCTAGATCAAACAGTCCTCGGGGGCATTTCAGCATAAAGTCTGTAATATCCTTTGGATGGTCCCACTAAGCCACCCTTGATGGCCAAGTGGAAATCACCAAGACCCTGGGAGTGGAGGGGAAATTGGAGAGGAGAGTTCTTGCCAGACTGAGCTGACTCAAAACAGGAAAAGGAAGTGACTGTGCTTCTTGGTAGGCGTGAGACCCGCCCCCCTCACCACTGTGTTTCTTTTTAGGTCAGCCTTGAATAAATTTAGTCTGGGGACGGCTTTCTAATTCAGAGACTAGCTTAAGCAATTCTACCCGTCTCTTATCAGTGTATAGAGAAATGACCCCACTATCAAGGCTATTACCCTCTCTCCTCTCTGTGTTTGTCTATGCCTGGAAGAGGAAGAGATCCTTACTACCCTCAAACAGTAATCCTTAAACTCTCTGTGGGAGAGGACAAATGCTTTTATCTGCTGTTTTCCTATTATCAAATGTATTATAGATTGATACATTTGTGTAATAAAATATAACTGATTGAAAAACAATGACGAAGAAAATACAAGCACAATTTTTATCTTGTAATCAACAGATACAAGATCACCATGTAAGACTGGTATTCACGTTTCTAAAGTCAGACTTTTGATTTTTATCTGATTTCATTGAGGAAAAGAAGCAGGTCAGCTCCCTGACTGTGCTGTGAGCATTACATTGGACAAGGCCTTTGGTGCGTCCTGAAGTCTTAAGATTAGGTTTCAGTGAGAAATAGCTGTAGCTGCCTCAGGGGCTTAGCCAATATTATGCCCTACAACTTTACACAAAGTGCAAATAAAGAACTGCAGAGGACCAGGGACTGGTGCCAGCTCTGCTATGCCAGCACCAGGGCAGTAAAGGGAATAGTTTCACCACTCTGCTGTTGTTTATCCATATGACTGGAGATAATAGTCCTGACTCTCCTTACCTCGCCGTGAAGAGCCGCGGCTATGCCATGAGAACAAAAGGTCTCATTATTGAGTTGTGGCTTGTCATGCAGTCATGCATGTCTATTATAGATGATGATGTCATTCTGCTAGCACAGAAAAGTAAGGTATTCATTCTTGATTTTAACAATTTGTCTAAGGCTATAGACATAAAATAGACAGATAATAATTTGAATTCAGCTCAATCTGAATCTAAGGGCTAAGTACTTAGCCACTATGTCATATTGTTTTTAATAAACATAATTTGTCATGTCCACAATTCTCTTTTGAAAGGCAATCTGAATTCCCGTGATCAACTGCCCCCTTTCCCTAGGATTGCTCTCCTCTTTAAAGCCGCTGAGTATATTTAGTCCGGCTTTAACAAGATGCCATACTCACTGCATAGGCATGGACCTCTTTAGGAGTACGTAAAAGCCATCATTCCCTTAATACAGCTTATTTTAAAAACTCAGTGCTGTTAATGTGTAATAATTATAAACCAGTGAATTTTGATAACACTACAAGGAACCACCAATACGGTGAGGACAGAGAAGATTTCAGGCACACTAGCAGTCCTGTGTGTGTCTGTAGTCAGTGCCCCTTGCTGAATATACAAGCACTGACTTATTTTCCATCCATGTGGCATAGGTACTAGGGTCTCTCTAAAGTTTCAGTAAATAAATAACAAAGACTGTTCATCTCTTTTGTGTTGGTTTTCTTTTATTCAGCATGTTTTTGAACTCTGGTTAGAGAGTTGTATATATTGGTCTTTTATTTCCCGTTACTGTCAAACAGTATCTATTGTGTAGCTATGGTACCATTTGATTTGTTCATTGATCTGATGCTATTCCAAATATATTCTGAGTGTTTGAGCACATCTCTCTCCTTTGACATATATTTTTATATTTTCCAAGGTATACTTAAAGATCTAATTGCTTATTCATACAGTCAGTGAGTGTTTACCTTTTTAGAAACTACCAATCTATTTTCCAAAAAGAAATTTGTCATAGATCATTTCTACCAGAAATGTATGTGTTGCACTTGTTCCGTGTCCTTGTCAGCACTTGTTATTGTTGGTATTTTGAATGTTGGCCACTCTGTGGGTATGCAGAGATGTTAATTTGTGTTTCTTGGGTGAGTAAACCTATTAAGCATTTTTCATGTGCTTCATTTTCATGTCTCTTCACCTATCTTCTTTCTGAAATGTCTGTTCATATATTTACTCAGTTTTAATGTACTTAATGTACTTTTATTGAGTTCCCTGTATAGTTTAGAAACAGATCTTATGTAAAATGAGTATTTTATAAATATTCTTCCAAGAGGAATGATTGCTCTTTTAATTTTCTGGTGGTATTGTTTGAATGGCACAAGATTTGAATTCTGATGAAGTCTGATTTATATAAAAAGATTATTTTATCATTAGTGGGTTTTTTGGTTTATTTGTTTTTTGTTTGTCTAAGAGAAAAAATTTACCTCAGAGTTGTAAAGATTATCTCAAACATTTGGCTCAATTTAAAATTTTATTTTTTTAATATTTATGTGCGGCATGCAATTGAGTTAAGGCTCTTCTTCTCTATGGATATCCAATTTCCAAACACAATCCAAACTCTTTTTCCCACTGACTTAGCAGATTTCTTTGACCTTCTGTATGGTTGACTTTTGGACTCTGTTCTGCTTCCTTAAGCAATGTTTGCCCTGACAGCACACTACCACAGTGCTGTTATTATAGCTGTGTGCTAAGTCATTGAAATGGAATAGGCCTCCAACTGCGTGTTCCTTCAAAAGCTTTTCCTACTATCCCAGGATTCTATAATTTCATACATTTAGAATTAGCTAGTCAGCTTCTCGGGAAAAAAAAATGCCTCTTGAGAGTTTGACTGGGGGTCCACTGGAGTTGTTAGACCATTTAGAGGGATAGGAAACATGTTGGTAGTATTGAGTTCTCCAATCTATGAACCCGTGGCATTCCTCTACTTATTTAGATCATCTTTGAGTTAGTTTTTCAGAAGTATTATTCAGTGTTCAAGTCTTAAATCATATTTCATTAAATTTGTCCTAAAGCATTTCATGTTATGTTATGACTATGATTTACTTTTAATTTCTGGTCTTCAAATGTCTGCAGCTGGCAGATAGAAATGCAATCGACTTTGATAATGGCGACTCTGTATCCTGAAAGCTTAGTGGTTCCAGTAGCTTCTTTGTGGATAATGTAGGATTTTCTAAACATATGACCATATTGTTGGTGAATAAAGTTTTTATTGTCAGAACTGCTCCGCTTTATGCCTTTATTGCTCCTGTTTCACATTGGAAGCTCTGAATTTTGCTAGATTCGCTTGCTCCGTCAATACAAGCCATGTGAAAAACGTGAAGCAGAGACACTGTGTCAAAAGTCTCCTAGGTATGACACTTGCCACTCTGAAAGCTTCCCTGTATCCCTTCCATCTGTCCACTGTCTCCATGTGTGAGATCTTCTGTGTCCTTGGAGCCTAGCAACACTTCACACTCAAAAGCTGTTTAATTGATATTTATCAAATAAAAAGATTATATATTAAGAGCCATTTGGGATGGATTCAGCTATATGGTAAAGGAATTTATAAGAAGTTGGATTTTCAGTTGGGTGTGGCTACAGATACCTATAAGAAGCTATCCTGGGTGGAAGAGACTGCTTCTCAAAACAAAACAAAACAACCACAAAAACAAAGTAAAATATTTTGTACTTTTTTTTTTTTTGGTCCACAACCTTTTCATTTAAAAACTGTCATCTGTTGGTACAGTCCCCTGATTGGCCATAATTCTGTTGGTACAGTCCCCTGATTGGCACACTGTAATTCAGTAGGTGGATTTGCATATTTGCTCAGTTGAATATGTTTGTCCCAGGCCCTTCTTTCCTCACTTGGATTCTTCAGTTGGGGACCTCACACAGCCATTCAGAAGCTCCGGGCGCCCGCCCGCCCCGCCCCGCCCCGTCCTTTTCAGACCCTGGCAGCCCCAAGGCTGTTGAGCTGACACTGACTCTTTGCTTCCCAGTTACCCGTGGGGTCAGGTGAGGCATGGGAACACAGGGTGCAGCCAGCACTGGGATCCGGTTCATCTGATTCCTCTCCAGCTCTCTAAAATTAACCACGGCTAAAGCTGAAAGGCTTTTTAAAAGCCTTCAGTGAGATTATCCCACTAGACCAGCAGATGGGTCTAATCTTCCATGAAAGGAGAAGGCCTCTCCTGTGACACGGCCACTTTGCCTGGAACCAGTTTCTGCTGGGCCTGAGCTAGGGGAGTCCCAAGGAGAGTAACGACCCCAGACCCTTGCTAATTGCAGAAAGCTGGATCTCTAAAATTGAGAGTTCTCTCCTCTAGATAACGCTATGCGGTCCCAGGAGTCCTTGCAAGGTTTCCCAATTTGTGAACCTTTGTTGTCTGTCATTTGTTGGTACAACTGCCGAGCTGTCAACTCATGTCTTCAGGATGTCTACCCTCTTAGGTCTTGCAGCCTCCATGGTAGTAAGGTGGTAACAAAAGACCTGCCTTCAACCAATTAGGCGGTCTGTCTCAAGAATCATAAAGATGTGCAAATAACTTCCAGCCTACACATTCCTGTCCTAAGAGTCTGCCCCCCCCCCCAAATAACTTTAAATACGGCAAAGCTTAATGTCTAATGATTAAAATATTACAGATAATAGAAAACCAACTAATCTGTATGCCCAGGTGCTTAAAGTAAGCAAGAGGAGTGGGTGTCCTTTGCTGCCTCCAGCGTCGTGTGCTCTCAGAGGCAGAATCCCAGTCTCAGTTATAGGAACTTGAAGCTCTTCTAACAGATAATGATGAGTGGGCTTTGTGGCTTTGTTTCTGTTTGTTATTCCCAGAAATTATCAGGCTTACGTTGGAGAATGTTAATGCTTGATAATAAATAAATAAATAAATAAATAAATAAATAAATACACAAATACTAGTAAATTTACCCCAAACTACATTTCTTTAAGCATCAGTCTTAATGACTGTCATTACATTATTGAAAGGCAGCATTTCAATTTTCTAAGCTATTTTCCAAGTCCTGGGCATACAGATTAGTTGGTTTTCTATTATCTGTAATATTTTAATCATTAGACATTAAGCTTTGCCGTATTTAAAGTTATTTGGGGGGGCAGACTCTTAGGACAGGAATGTGTAGGCTGGAAGTTATTTGCACATCTTTATGATTCTTGAGACAGACCGCCTAATTGGTTGAAGGCAGGTCTTTTGTTAGCATAGAGGGCTCATTGGTTCTGTGACACACAGGTTATGTTAGTGAGAAAAGACAACAGACAACAGGATGTTAGCTTCTCGAGAGCGTAAATCAGGCTACATTGCTTATACCAACCTTTTACTCTAAGCCTGTCAACTGATACATTCAGGGACTCAGAGTTTTCTACAAAAGATTTCCATTTTCTGAGAAGCAGTCTGTCGATCTCCCTGACTGTGGAGAGTCTTAGGTGTGTGGTTCCTTGCAGCATCCACCAGCTGAGGAACAAAGTGTCAGAGGAGCACGACATCCTCAAGAAGAAGGAGCTGGAATCGGGGCCTAAGGCATCCCATGGCTATGGCGGTCGGTTTGGAGTGGAGAGAGACCGGATGGACAAGGTGAGTAGGAAGGGAGGGAGCTACTTTAAAGAAATAAAATAATGGGAAACAAATTGACTCAATTGTTGGTACTTTAAAATTTATCCTAAATATGGTTTGCATGGTGTCCATTTGGGCTTTGATGCAGAATGCCTTTGTGATGTTTGTGCCTTTTTTTCTCTCTGGATCTCAATACCCAAGATACAGAAAAGAGAGTCAAGATATTAGGCTGGCTGGCCTGTTTTACCTCATGGTATACTGTGACCCCTTGTGACGGTTAGTATTAATTGTCACAATCTGGAACTGCCTGAGAAAAAGAGCATCAATGAAGGACTGTCTAGATCAGGTTGATCTGTGGGCATGTCTGCTGAGCACGGTCTTAATTACTTTAAATGATGTGGGAAGACCCAGCCTGCTGTGGATGGCACCATTCTCTAGGCCTGTGTTATATAAATGTAGGGACATAGAGTTGAACAGTAAGCAAACATGCATTCATTCTCTCTGCTCTTGGTTGTGGATTTGGCTGGTACCTTCAAATCCTTATCTTGACTTCCCCAAGATGAATGACCCTAACCTGGAATGGTAGCCAAATAAAACCTCTCTCCTTTCAAGTTTCTTTTGGAATGGTGTTTTAACTATAGCAACAAAAACAAAACTAGGCCACACTTACTGAGAAAGCAGGGAGCTTTAGTGGAGAAGGAAGGATAAGCTATAGAATCATTTGTCGCCTTTTGATGCTGTGTATTCTGTCTGTATTGCAACATCTCTTATCATTTTCTTTACTGCAGCAGTTCTCAACCTGTGGGTTGCAACCCCTTTGGGGTTCACATATCAGATATCCTGCATATCAGATATTTATATTACAATTTATAATAGTAGTGAAATTACTGTTACAAAGTAGCAACAAAAGAATTTTATGCCTGGAGGTCACCACAACATGAGAAACTGTATTAAAAGCTTGCATTGTTAGGAAGGTTGAGAACCACTGCTTTACTGTGTTATGTGATTATTTGTGTATGCATGGTATATGCATATGTTGTATATGGTGCATACATATATGCACGTGTGGAGATGGGGTGGGTGCAGCTGTGTGTGCACAAGGAGAGGCCACAGCAGGATGTCAAATGTCATCCTGTACAGCTCTCTACCTTAGCCCCTTGGGACCGGCTTTCCCTCTGAGTGTGAAGCTCATTATTTCTGCTAGGCTGATTAGGAAGGGAACTCTCAGAATTCGCCTGTCTCTACCTTCTCATGCTGGGATTAAAGGCACATGCAGCCAGGCCTAGCTTTTTTTTTTTTTTTTTTTTTTTTTTTTTTTTTTTTTTGTGGGTGCTAAAGATTTGATCTTAGGTCCTCATGTTTGCAGAGCAAGGATTCTGGCCTACAGAGCCCCTCTTCAGCCCCTCGGCCATTTAGTGATCTTTTATATACACATTGGAAAGTTCAGAATTCACTTCTACACTTATCCAGGCCAGGAAAGATCCAGCTCAAAGATACCTGGTTGATGGAGGAAAAACAGCAGTTGCTTGCGGTATCTAGCCAGTGCCCCTGACATGCCCTAGCTTTGCTCACTTGTTTTGCTCCAGCCTGATCCTGTCTGAGCTCTCCTCTCCCTTCTGTTTTGACTCTCTCCTCTCTATCTTCTGACTTCTAGTACACCCCTGCAGGTTTCTGAGCAATGGCTCTCTAGTGACATTATCCTCCATCATAGGTTTCCTGGTACCACTGCCAGAGGTACCAAGAATGGTACCCAGAATGGAATTTCTTGTCTCCTGACATCCATTTGCCATCTCTAGCTATTCCTTAAGGTCCTTCTGATCTTTTGCTCACTCCCCTCCTGATTTCCCTTAGAGTGCCGTGGGCCACGAGTATGTTGCTGATGTGGAGAAACACTCATCTCAGACTGATGCCGCCAGAGGCTTTGGGGGCAAATATGGAGTTGAGAGGGACCGGGCAGACAAGGTAGGTGACATCTTTGTCTCTCCACCATACGCCTTAAGTTATGTGGGTCTTGCCGCCACCCAGCCCTGAAGTGTTGGCCCATGCTTCTCAGGTGACAGACAGGACAGCAGAGGCTATCAGTGCCTAGTAACGGTCAGGTCTCATGACGTCTCTTGCTGGTGCTAATGCAGGGGCTGCATGTTGAGCATCAAATCATCAATTTACGTTCAGCAGGGCTCAGGTTGTAGGGCAGCTCTGGCTTAGCATAGGAGAGGCCCGGGTTCATCAGCACAGCATCAATGGTCACTCATGGGTAAAGATCACTAAACTCGGACTAAGACTTTCTTAAGGCATTAGCAGAGAGGAGAGAGAATCTCCAAAATAAGCGAATACGACAGCCAATTGATTAGGGCTGCAACACTTCGAGAAGGTGAAGGGTAACAATAATCTATGTAGCTGGAGTGTTGCTAGAGGCTCCTGCAAACACAAGGGTAGTTTTCGAAAGGAAAAGACAGTACTAAGCAAGTACAGGCTGATACAGTGGGAAGAGCAGGGCTGGTGGCTTTTTGATGCTTTAAATTATACCTTATGATATCAGACTCTGAATCCTTTTTCATGGTGCAGATTGGAGTCTCATCTAAAAGGGGAAGGGAGATGGGGAGGGGAAGCGAGAAGAGTAGGAAGGAGAGGGGCAGGGAGACAAAAAGGAGAGGTGGGGGGGATCGAGGAATGGGGTGGGGAATATTGACACTTGGATAAGAAGTGATGATGATGATGATTGATGATGATGATGATGAAGATTGCCAGCAGTTGTTAATTAGGTAGGACTGAGTCCAAGTTGGGAAGTGCTAGGATTGTAATTATTTGGAGAAAATACAGCCAAAACAAAGTCAAGAAAATTCAAAATATGCTGTGAAAGAAAGAAAAACCCCAGAAACCATGTTTAAAGTCAATAATGCCATGTAGAGCTTGTAAGGATCTATAAACGAGAGAGCATTTCCTGCTGAGTCGTGGCTTCTCCTGGTCCTCTTCCCTTATTGTTAGTTGCTACTTTACAAGCACAAATTACATCGCCTCAGCAACCCATGTGTTCTGTAAATCCAGACTAAAGGGTGGGGACATAGCTCCGTTGGAAGCATGCTAGCACCTCATAAACCAGGCATGTGGTACATACTAACACCCAGGTAGGAGCAGAGGATTAGAGTCCTGCTAGCTCTCCTTCCACAGATCCATTTGCCCGTCAAATAAAGAATCACAGGATGAGAACAGCTGCAGCCAACCCCTCATGAGATTCATTGCCGCAGAGCTAGCACACGGCACACAAAGCCAGAGCTCCCTGTATCATGAACAGGCATGTGTCTAGAGAGGCAACATCATCTGCTCCCAAAGAGCCTGAGTTTGTAGACGTGTTAACAGGCTGTGGAGCAAAGCTTGTTTCCATTTCTCCTTCTAGAACTGGTCTAGGCAGGATGCAGTTAGCTGTTATGTCATTTTAAGTAACAACAGGGACCTGACTGGGTAAGACCCTGCTGGGGACCTTTGAAATTGCAGGGAAGAAAGCCCACAGACTCCATAGGGGTCTCATTTTCAGTAGCCTACAGAGTGGAAACTGGGAAGAAGTAGCCACCTGGCATGGAGTTTGCCTGGCCATGTGGGAACTACCTGGTGGGTTCTTGGAGTAAGCTGTTTTGGATCTAAAGTGGCAACACTCAGGGATTAGCCTGATCTCATCCAGGACGGCTCTCCCTGCTATCTACTTATCTAAGAATTAACTATCTTCTGTCTTCCCTCAAATTCAAAGTCATCCTTGCCTACAGAGAGAATCTGAGGTCAGCCTTAGATATAGGGGAGCCAGAAAAAAGAGGGGGGAGAGAGGAAGGCAGGGAGAGTCTGAAGATGAGAAACTGACCCTTACTTAGAAACCCATAGTTACCGAGCAAATGGGGATACAGCTCCCAGTATATATTAGGTCTTGGAACCTACAAAATCAGTGTCCTAGAGCCCTGTGAGGCCATACTGAGACCAGTAAAGTTCCGAGGGAGTGAGATGAGGAGCCCAGATGCACACAAGGCTTTTAGTTACAAGGTTGTGAGGCTCACTTAGGGGGAAAAGTGCTGATTCCTTGTGTGACTCAGTGCAGGTACTGTAGATACCTTGTTTATTTGTTGTATTATTCCAAATGAGGAAAGATCATGTCCCTCAATTTACTGTCGTGGTGGGTAAGATTCATTTAATATTATATCAAAGAGCCAGTGCTGAGTGACCTTAAGGAATACCCCCAAAGCTAAACAACTACAAACCGGAAAAGCAGAATTGGATCTAGACTAGTCTAGTGTCCAGAGGTCCCGGCTGACTTCTTTGTAACACTGTTTCTACTTTAAGCCTGTGAACCTTGCTGGGGGGTTCCTAAAACTGAGATGGAAGTAAGGCTAACTGGGAGAGGGAGAAGCAGAGAGCCTGGATAATCATTTATCTTTCCCTTCTCTCAGTCAGCGGTGGGCTTTGACTACAAAGGAGAAGTGGAAAAGCATGCATCTCAGAAAGGCAAGTGCCCAGAGCCTTGGCCACGGCTGGCCAGCTTCCCTGCCCGCATCTGCTGCCTACAGCTTGTCATAGCTCCCTGCCTCCAGCTCCCCACTGGTTTGGCTACTTTGCGGTTCCAATTGTGGGCAGGCTTCTTTCTCAAATTCATTCTATGAGCTTGATCAAGCCTGTCTAATCCTTCCTTTCTCTAGTTGAAGGGTAGAAGATATATTTCTTTTTTGTTCTAATATGTATCATCTTTAAAACTTAACACACAGCTTTGAGTTTAAATTTAAAGTTAATCATGTCTTTGTGAATAATACAGAAACATTTTAGCGGTATTCTTTCTACCATCTATATTACTGTTATATATACTGGCTAGTATATTGTTTATATCTTAGTTTTAAACCTGATAAAATATAATGGTGCTAGGCATGGTGGTCTTTACTCCTAGCATGTGGGAGGGAGAGGCAGGTGAATCAAGGCCAGCCTAGTCTACATAATAATTCCAGGGCAGTTGAGGTTGCATAGAGAAACCCATTCTCAAAAATCCAAATGAAACAAAGCAAAGCCATACACATACACACACACACACACACACACACACACACACACACACACACACACATATACATATATATATAGAGAGAGATTATATATAACAAAGAATATATATATATATATATACCAATGAATAATTAAATTGGGTAACAATGGACACCTTCTTAGCTATTCTTCACATTTTCTCATTTCTTCCTGCTGTTTCTATTTTCCTCTTGCTGGAATATGTTTCCGGATCATTATTTTAAGGCTATGAAAGAGCTCTCGCCCCACCCATCAGCCCCAGTCCTTGAGCTATGTGGTTTTCATGCTATTCCCTTTATTATTTTGAAAATATTATATCATCATTCAGGGTCTCTCATGTCAGCCGAGTTATCATTCTTTATATGTAATGTATTTTTCTTTTTTAAAAATAAAAATAAAAAAATAAAAGTTAAGACAGGCCTGAAGGCACTGGTCTTTAATCTTGGCTGCTTGGAAGACTGAGGCAAGGAAATTGCAAGTTCAAGGCCAGACTGGGCAACACAGTGGGTTTAAAGCCAGCATGGACAAGTTAGAGAGTCTTGCCCTCAAAATTAAAGGGGGCAAGGAGTGTAGATCAGTCACAGAGCATTTGGGTGGCCTTGACCCACCCGCCTCTGCCTTCTGAGTGCTGGGATCAGAGGTATGCACCACCACTGCCCAGCCCAGTGGTTTCTTTCTAAGACCTAACTTCGTTTTTCTAATTTTATCAATTGTTTATCTGTTCTTAAAATACATGGTTTTGACTCTATTATTTTGCTCAATGTACTTATACTTAATGTGGGCTTCTCTTCTTCCTCCTCCTCCTTCTTTTTAAGATAAAAACCTAGACAGTTGATTTGGGCTCTCTTTTCTTTTCTTTTCTTTTCTTTTCTTTTCTTTTCATGTGAACATTCTATTTTTATTTTCAAAACTTTTTTTCCTTTCAAAGGAATTTTTTATTCTATGTTTTTTCAACTGCTCCATATCCCACACCTCCTCCCCTCCCAATCCTGTCTCCATGTGGGTGCCCCCACCTCCCACCTCATCTAACCTCTAAACTCCCTGGAGCCTCCAGTCTCTTGAGGGTTAGATTCATCATCTCTGAATGAACACAGACCTGGAAGTCCTCAACTGTATATGTGTTGGGGGCCTCCTATCAGCTGGTGCAAGCTGTCTGTTTGGTGGTCCAGTGTTTGAGAGATCTCGGGGGTCTAGATTAATTAAGACTGCTGGTCCTCCTACAGGGTCACCCTTCTCCTCAGCTTCTTTCAGCCTTCCCTAATTCAACAGCAGGGGTCAGATGCTTCTGTCCATTGGGACTCTCTTTATGATACAGGTAAATCACACATTTTCCCCCACAGCACAACTTAATGCTGCACTTGACCAATTCTATGTATATTTCAATTTTAATTAAATTAAAACATTTTCTAATTTTCCTGGTGAATTTTCTCTGACATAAATTGTTTGAAAGTGTGTGTATGTGTGTGTGTATATATATATATATATATATATATATATATATATATATATATATATATATATATTCTAATGTTTCCATTTAGTTTTTGAGAGTTGCAAACAATATATTTTGATTATACTCTTTCCCTTCTCCCATTTCCACCTGGAAATCCTTCCTTCCTCACTTTTTTACCCACCCAACTTCATGTTCTTTCTCTTTCATGGAACAAACGAACAAAACAAAACAATAACACACACACACACACACATACACACACACACACACACACACACACACACACTTTCAAACAATTTATGGAATCCACCTCATGTTGGCCAGATATCCTGAGCACGGGGTCTGCAGTAGACTGTGACTAATGAGCTGAAAGAGCATATTTTTGTTTCTTATGCATTGTGGAAATTTTCCATATCATTTTATTGATATTGGCCTTTAATTTTATTGAGATCACAAAATGATTTCCAGAATTTCAGTCTTTTGAAATATATTAAGGGTTAGCACATGGTTCTGTGTGTGTGTGTGTGTGTGTGTGTGTGCGCGCATGCGCATGCGCGCGCGCGCGTCCTATGCACATAGAGTCAAGGAGTATCTTGTGTAGTTTGGAATACAGTGTTCTTAAGAGCCAAGTTTAGTGACAAAAGTATTTAGATCTTATATGACTTAACTGATGATTCTTTTTGTTCCACGGGTTTAATTTTCCAACACTGGCTGCATCTATTTGTCTTACTGTTTCTACTGGGCTTTGCTTCATGAGTTTTGGTGCTGTTACTAGATTTGATGCCGGTGTATTTATTCCTGGTGGACAGGGCTTTTCCTTATAGTACTTCACAGTGTTCTCTTTGCCTTTTGGGATACTCTCTCTCTCTTGAAGTCTACTTCATGTTGTATTCATGTTACCTTTCATAGGCTGTTCTTCCTACATATATACTTTCTCTGTGTATGCATGCACAAGCATGTACTTGCTCATGTGTGTAGGAGCCAAAGGTCAGTGTTGGGTGTATTCTTGATTGTTGTCCAACTTAACTCTTGAGACTGGGTCTCTCTTAAACCTGGAGATCACATATTTGACCACACCAGCACTCAGGCATCCTGTCTCTGCCTCTCCAGCGCTAGAATCCCAGGCACACACTAGCACACTATCACACTAGCACATGTAGTTTTGTATCTGATGCTTGGGACCCAAACCCATGTCCTCATAGTTGCATGACATTGTAGTAACTGACTCATCTTCCAGCACCTGCCATGTGTGTATTTTCTGAGATCAGCATTTAAGTTAATGTCTTAGCTTAGAATTCCTGAGTCCTATAATTGAAAACAAAATTACATTCCCCAATTGAACACAGGGCTAGAACTCCAAATGTTACTTGCAAAATGTTCCCTTGTCAAATTCTGAACAGGCTACAAGACCCCTTGACATTTCCTGTACCTCCTTTTCAGCTACCATACCCCTCCCTCCCACTCTTGTATAGAGTTGATAAGGACAGATCCTAGGTCCTAATCCCTATTCCTTACATTTCGTCTTTAAAGCTCTTAGGGTTTCCGTGTCTGGCTGCTCACATTCACCCACACACATACATAGCTCTGTCTCTCTTATTTCTTCCTGGAGCCAGGATTCTTTCCTCTCCCCTTCCCCTCCTCTTCCTCCTCTTCTTGTCCCCATTCCTCTTTCCCTTCTCTTCTTCCTCTTCCTCCTTTCTGAGTTTCATTACTTAAAAAATTATTGATTTTGGCTGAGATTTCTCTGTTTCGATGGGAGTGAAGAAACAGCACACACCTCATATGCCTGCCTTTTGTCCCAGAGATGATCTCTCACGGGCTCTATACATAGCCATGCCTTGAAGGAGGGAAAATATTGCGATGCTCATTTGGGATGGAAATGAGGGTGTTGTATGTGTTAAAGTAGCTCACCTCTACCCGAGCCCAGAGCCCTTCCCTGGCCTATCACTCTGCACTCCTTCCTTCAGACCTCTCTCTCTCTCTCTCTCTCTCTCTCTCTCTAGCATTTCCCAGGGGGCCAAGGCTGGCCTCTCAGGCCTTCCCTGTCTATTGCAGATTACTCTCATGGCTTTGGTGGCCGCTACGGGGTAGAGAAGGATAAACGGGACAAAGCAGCCCTGGGATACGACTACAAAGGAGAGACGGAGAAGCACGAGTCTCAGAGAGGTAAATCGGATTGGAAGGAAGGAGGTCACTAGGTCGCACAGGGCCCGCATTCCTTCTGTTTTGGAAGCCGACCCAGGGTCCTAGAATAGAGGCAGATGAATAGAAGAGGGGCATGAGGGGGCTCAACACTGATGGAATGGACAGTGGGATTGGAAGTGAAGCAGAAAAGGAACAAGAAGGAAGGGTACTGGGGAAGGAATAACTAGGCCAGGTGATGGGCCGAGATGGCTTGGTGTAAGTCTCATGGGCCAGTCAGCCTCAGGGAGGACTGAGAACTTTCTCCTGGGACACAGCAGGAACAGCTAAATGGCTCGCCTTGTTTTCCTGTTTATTTCCTTGTATTTTGCCTTGGCAGCCATTACTTTTGTGTTTGTCTCTTTCCATTCCTTTTTTTCTCTCCCAACCCCCATACCCTGACCCTTTTTATTTTCTTCCCATCATCCATCTCTCTCTCTCTCTCTGACTTCTGACATTTCTTCCTCTTTCTCTGCCACTTCCATATTCCTATCTCCCAATCCTTGCTGCTCCCTCTCCCTACCAATTCCCAGCCTTCTCATCTCCTGTTTTCACTCTCAGAATTTTCTTTCCCACAGATTATGCCAAGGGCTTTGGTGGCCAATATGGAATCCAGAAAGACCGAGTGGATAAGGTAAACCCCAGGACACCATGGTCTCAAGGGTGTCTCTACGGTAAAGTGGGTACAAGGGAAGAGAGAAGCCAGAAGCAAAATGGAACTCTTGGACCTGGGTCCTGAGCCTGGTGTGCTGGGCTTCAACATCTAAGGAGTATGAATTCCACACTCTGAGGTTTAAGTTAGAAGAGTGTAGGGTGGCTGAGAGGAAAGGTAGACACCAGGAAAATCAGACATGACATTTCAAGCTTTTCTTAATCCTGTCTTGAGTCTCTCCTTGCTCCACACCACTGTCCTGTGTGTCCATCGGTTTCTCTTCCTGCATAAGCAAGGACCTTGCTTCATTCTAGGTAACTGGGCTCAGAAACATGACATTCAGAGGGGAGCTAAACCCACTGGTAGAGTTCTTTATCCTTCTGTCTTCCAAAAGACAATATTGGAGGCCCCAGTTCAACTGTTGCTTACCACATGGCTACAGGTGCTTCCCAGGGTGGCCCTAGACACAGGTACTGTCTTATAGATCACTACTCCCTTGCTTCCTTGCACTGTGAACACTGTTGTACTTGCAGAGTGCTGTTGGCTTCAATGAAATGGAGGCCCCAACCACGGCGTATAAGAAGACAACACCCATAGAAGCTGGTTAGTCTTCATGGTTCCCTTCTCTGTGCCCTTCAGCCTCCTTTCTCTTCTGGCTTCCTCTCCTCCCAGACTATGCCTTGTGTGCCCTTAACTACTGAGATTAGCCAAGAAAGATGAGCTCCCTGCTCTCAACATTCCAGATTCTGTCTCCTAGAAGAGTCAGACCAACTGGATGGCAAGGGAGGTGGCATTAGGGAAAAAACTGAGGATCAGAGACACGCAGGGAAGAGAGAGGAAATGCCTGAGAAAGACAGATAGAATAGACAGACCCTTGAGATGGGGCAGAGGATGGTAGTGGGTAGAGGCACATGGATAAAGATGCTGGTTCAAGGACTCATAATTTTGAAAAGACTAGTGGTCCTTCGTCACATGGAATATGGGCTTCAGTGCCCTAGGATCCCCAGGCCTTATGGCTCTCTCACTACCTCTGTGCCTTCCCCTCCACACGTCACCTCCTCATGTTCTCTCCTCCTGTATATCTAACAGATCTCGCTCATTTATACAAGTACCATTCCCTCTCTCTCCACTCAAGATCCCGGACACCCTTAATTTTCCTTGTTTGTGTCTGCAGCTTCCAGTGGTGCCCGTGGGCTGAAGGCAAAATTTGAGTCCCTGGCTGAGGAGAAGAGGAAGCGAGAGGAAGAAGAGAAGGCACAGCAGATGGCCAGGCAGCAACAGGAGCGAAAGGCTGTGGTAAAGATGAGCCGAGAAGTCCAGCAGCCATCCATGCCTGTGGAAGAGCCAGCGGCACCAGCCCAGTTGCCCAAGAAGATCTCCTCAGAGGTGCGTGCCTGGTGATTGAGGGTCCAAGTTCTCTTTCCCAGACAGGTGTCTCAGAGGCCCAAGTGATAGGCATGGATAGATAGATAGATAGATAGATAGATAGGGCAGATGCATTTCTTTTTTCCTTTTTTTATTAAACTAATAAAATTAATTTTAAAGTATATAACTCAGTATTGACATTACTTAAGTCATCAAAATATTTATAATAGTTAAATGCCTCTTAAATATACATGATATCTTCTGAAGCTAAAAGTATTATGCACTCAATCAGTTTTTTAAATCTATTTGGAACATTAAACATGATAGAAGTAGAAGAAAATCTCTTATGAAGTCCTCTATGAAAGGGAATTGTGAAAGGTTCCTAATTAGACAGAAACTGTTCCATCTCCAAGGGAGAATATGTATTGTAACTGTGGCTTTATAGAATGATTTGGGTTGTGTTCCTTCCATTTCTATTTTGTGGAATAGTTTGAAGAGTATTGGTATTAGGTCTTCTTTGAAGGTCTGATATAATTCTGCACTAAACCCATCTGGTCCTGGGCTTTTTTTGTTGTTGTTGGGAGACTATTAATGACTGCTTCTATTTCTTTAGGGGTTATGGGACTGCTTAGATGGTTTATCTGATCCTAACTTTGGTATTTGGTGTCTGTCTAGAAAATTGTGCATTTCATCCAGATTTTCCAGTTGTATTGAATACAGGCTTTTGTACTAGAATCTGATGATTTTTAAAAATTTCTTGAGTTTCTGTTGTTATATCTCCCTTTTTGTTTCTGATTTTGTTTATTTGGATACTGTCTCTGTGCCCTTTGGTTAGTCTGGCTAAGGGTTCATCTATATTGTTGATTTTCTCAAAGAACAAGCTCCTGGTTTGTTGATTCTTTGTATAGTTCTTTTTGTTCCTACTTGGTTGATTTCAGCCTTGCGTTTGATTATTTCCTGCCATCTACTCCTCTTGGGTATATTTGCTTCTTTTTGTTCTAGAGCTTTCAAATCTGCTATTAAGCTGCTAGTGTAAGCGCTCTCCAGTTTCTTTATGGAGGCACTCAGAGCTGAGTTTTCCTCTTAGCACTGCTTTCACTGTGTCCCATAAGTTTAGGTATGTTGTACCTTCATTTTCATTAAATTCTAAAAAGTCTAAAAATTTCTTCATTTCTTCCTTGACTAAGTTATCATTGAGTAGGGTGTTGTTCAGCTTCCATGTGTATGTGGACTTTCTGTTGTTTTTGTTGCTATTGAAGACCAGCCTTAGTCCGTGGTGATCTGATAGGATGCATGGGATAATTTCAATCTTTTTGTATCTGTTGAGGACTGTTTTGTGACCAAATATATGATCAGTTTTGGAAAAGGTACTATGAGGTGCTGCAAAAAAGGCATATTCTTTTGTTTTAGGATGAAATATCCTATAGATATCTGTTAAATCCATTTGGTCCATAACTTCTATTAGTTTCAATGTGTCTCTGTTCAGTTTCTGTTTTCATGATCTGTCCATTGTTGACAGTGGGATATTGAATTTTCCCACTATTACTGTATGAGGAGCAATGTGTGCTTTGAGCTTTAGTAAATTTTTATTTATGAATGTGGGTGCCCTTGCATTTAGAGCATAGATGTTCAGAGTTGAGAGTTCTTCTTGGTAGATTTTTCCTTTGATGAGTATGAAGTGTCTTTCCTTATCCTTTTTGATAACTTTTGATTGAAAGTTGATTTTATTTGATATTAGAATGGCTATTCCATCTTGTTTCTTGGGACCATTTGCTGGGAAAATTGTTTTCCAGACCTTTACTCTGAGGTAGTGTCTGTCTTTGACACTGAAGTGCATTTCCTCTATGCAGCAAAATGCTGAGTACTGTTTATGTATCCAGTATGTTTTTCTATGTTTTTTTAATTGGGGAATTAAGTCCATTGATGTTAAGAGATATTAAGGAATAATGATTGTTGCTTCCTATTATTTTTGGTTGTGAGCCAGCCCATCCTGGTATTTTTTATTTTTATTTTTTATGTTTGTGTGGTTCTCTTCTTTGGGGGTTGTTGAAAGAAGATTACTTTCTTGCTTTTTCTAGGGTGTAGTTTCCCTCATTGTGTTGGCATTTTCCATCTATTATTCTTTGTAGTGCTGGATTTGGGGAAAGATATTACGTAAATTTGTTTCTGTCATGGAATATTTTGGTTTCTTCATCTATGGTAATTGAGAGTTTTGCTGGGTATAGTAGCCTTGGCTGGAATTTGTGTTCTCTTAGGGTCTGTATGATATCTGCCCAGGATCTTCTAGCTTTCATAGCCTCTGGTGAGAAGTCTGATGTAATTCTGATATGTCTGCCTTTATATGTTACTTGACCTTTTTCCCTTACTGCTTTTAATATTCTTTCTTTGTTTTGTGCATTTGGTGTTTTGACTATTATGTGACAGGAAGAATTTCTTTTCTGGTCCAATCTACTTGGAGTTCTGTAGGCTTCTTGTATGTTTATGGGCATCTCTTTGTTTAGGTTATAGAAGTTTTCTTCTATAATTTTGTTAAAGATATCTACTGGCCCTTTAAGTTGTGAATCTTCACTCTCTTCTATACCTATCATCCTTAAGTTGGATCTTCTCATTGTGTCCCGGATTTCCTGATGTTTTAGGTTATGATCTTTATGCATTTTGCATTTTCTTTGACTGTTGTGTCCATGTTTCTATGGTATCTTCTGCACATGAGATTCTCTCTTCTATCTCTTGTATTCTGTTGGTGGTGCTTGCATCTATGACTCCTGATCTCTTTCCTAGATTTTCTATCTTCAGAGTTGTCTCCCTTTGTGATTTCTTTATTGTTTCTATTTCCATTTTTAGTTCCTGGAAGGTTTTGTTCAATCCCTTCACCTGTTTTGTTGTGTTTTCCTGTAATTCTTTAGGGGATTTTTGTGTTTCCTCTTTAAGGGCTTCTAGCTGTTTACCTGTGTTCTCCTGTATTTCTTTAAGGAAGTTATTTATGTCCTTCTTAAAGTCCCTATCATCATCATGAGATGTGATTTTAAACCAGAGTCTTGCTTTTCTGGTGTGTTGGAGTATCCAGGGTTCACTGTGTTGGGAGAACTGGGTTCTGATGATGCTAAGTAGCCTTGGTTTCTGTTTCTTATGTTCTTGCCCTTGCCGTTTGCCCTCTGGTTATCTCTGGTGTTAGCTGCTGTCTCTTACTGTGGCTTTTCCCTCCTGCAAGCCTATGTGTAGGTACTTCTGGGAGACCAGTTTTCTTTGGGAGGAATTTGGGTATGGAGAGCTGTGGCACAGGGTCAGCTCCACAGTGCAGTGGGAAACCAGAAGGATCCTATCCCGAGCTGTTCCTTGGTTCCTGTGTCCTGACAGCTCAGGGTGGTTCCCTCTTGGGCCAGCAATTTGAGCAGAAGTGGTGGTCTTACCTGTGCTCACAGGTGTTTTGGCACTCCTGGGAGATCAGTTATCTCTGGGAGGAATTTGGGTATGGAGAGCTGTGGCACAGGGTCAGCTCTGGGTGCAGACGGACACTTGAAGGATCCTGTCCCAGGCTGCTTCTAAGTTCCTGTGTCTTGAGGTCTCCAGGCAGGTCGTTGGACCTAAAGTGGTGGTCTTACCTGTGCTCACAGGCTTGTCAGCACTCCTGGGAGACCAGCTTTCTCCCAGTGGTATTTGAGTATGGAGCACTGTGGCACAGGATCAGCTACGGGTGCACATGAAAACCATATATATTTCTTATTGAACAGAGTCTATTATACTTGTCTTTGCAAAGATTCAGTATGTGTAATTGGTTCCATGTAGAAGAAAGTCAAGAAAAAACAACAAAACCACTAAGATTTATAGACTCTACCTGTTTGAGTTTAAGACGACAGATCATAGCTGCAACAGGTAGTCTTTGCTGCACCAACTAAAGATAAAGGCTCCATCACCTTCCATGTGGTACCCATCTTGAGGGATGTGTTGTACTGGACTAGCAGAATGGATAGGTGGTTGGTAAGTATAAGAGAGAACATGGCAGGTAGTTAGTGTAGCAATGTCTCCTTCTTCAGGTCTGGCCTCCAGCAGAGAGTCACCTACCGCCAGAGTCTCAGCCAGTGAGAAGCAGAAGGGAATACCCTGTGCCCTCTCTGCCCACGAGGCAGTCTCCATTGCAGAATCACTTGGAGGTAAGCAGAACTCCAGAGATTCTCTGTGCCCACCTCATCTTCGCTCCTCTTAGGAAGGAGGGATGTATAGGGGTGGTCAACCACCCTGCTTTGTGGAGTCTAGCATTCTGGAATCTCCCCAGTCCTGGGCAAACCTGGGCAGCTGGTTCCCCTAGCTGTGGTCTCCCAACAGTGTTCTTTTGGTTTGATGTTCTCCTGGTGTTCCTAAGACTCTGTGTTGCTTTCCATACATGCCCCTCCCCCCCTCATACCTGGAGCTCCCTCCTGCCATTTCTGGGTGGGTGCTTTGAGAGGGGTGGTGTTTTAGGAGTCTGGGGAATGAAGAGCAGCCTACTCCCAAGGAAAGGCTTTTAAATGGAAGGGAAGGGGTTGCTGGTGAGGGTGTTAGCAACCTCATTAAACTATCACTGAATCTTCCTGGTCCACCCACCTCTCCTCAGGACAACGAGGAGCCCCCAGCTCTGCCCCCTAGGACCCCAGAAGGCCTCCAGGTGGTGGAAGAGCCAGTGTACGAAGCAGCACCCGAGCTGGAGCCGGAGCCAGAGCCTGACTATGAGCCAGAGCCAGAGACAGAGCCTGACTATGAGGATGTTGGGGAGTTAGATCGGCAGGATGAGGATGCAGAGGGAGACTATGAGGATGTGCTGGAGCCCGAGGACACCCCTTCTCTGTCCTACCAAGCTGGTGAGTGGGGTGAATGGGGAGGGGAAAGCAGCTCCCAAGTTTGGTCAGTTTGGGGGCAGCAGAGAAACGGGAGGAATCTCCCCTCTGTCTGTTTGCCTTCTCCATGTTGATGTTTACATTTCTCATTATTCAGGACCCTCAGCTGGGGCTGGTGGTGCGGGGATCTCTGCTATAGCCCTGTATGATTACCAAGGAGGTAAGTTTGAAGCTACCTGAAGGGCCTGGTACACTTGGTGGCCCATGATATAAAGGAGAAGGGGTGGGTTCTGAGGGTCAAGAAAGGACCTAGAAGACCAGGTCTGTTTTCTTCCCTAAGGCTTAGAGAGGGCACAGAGGAATTCCCATCTGACCATCCTAATGTCTCCTCAATTTCCTCCCCAGAGGGAAGCGATGAGCTTTCCTTTGATCCAGATGACATCATCACTGACATTGAGATGGTGGATGAAGGCTGGTGGCGGGGCCAATGCCGTGGCCACTTTGGACTTTTCCCTGCAAACTATGTCAAGCTCCTCTAATGACCAGCCCATTGTCTTCCGACTTCCCGAATTCGAAGCTGCTCTGCCTCCCTCTTCCCACTCCATGGTACTGCTGCAAGGACCTGGCTGAACATCATGAGATGCCTGAAGTTCTGGCAGTCTGTCTCCCGCCTCTTTAAGAGCTTTAGGTAGAATCGCTCCAGGTGGGGGTGGGGGTGGGGGTGGGATCCCTCTGTCCCTCTGTGACCACTCTTCCCTGAGGTAGCTCATGAAATCATCTTGCAGACCTGCCTCCTTCAGCCGCACCCCAGCTCTGCCAACCTTGCTCTAGAGTGCTGGGATTCCCTTGCCCCGACCCTGGGTGCCAGCCTAGAGGGGAGGCTCTCACAGGGCTGCCTGATTCGCCCTGTTGTGCTTTTGCTCATTTTTCTTCCCTTAGCAGACAAATTGGAACTGCCCTTCTGTTTAGTCCTAAAACTGAAAATAAAATGAGACTGTGGCTAAGCTTTGTACTGGGTTAGTGGTGCTTTCAGGGCAGGGCTCTCTGGCCCTGACTCTCCATCCCTCTCCCACTTGCACCCAGAAAACTCCCTCTAGCCTGGCTTATCACTGCTCAAAAACCCTGTGCCATGGAGGTCAGGAGCTGGGCTTTTTTTAATTTGTCTGTACCTTAGCCCCAGTTCTAAACAGACAAACCTGTTGCCTTAGTTAAGGTTTTTAGTGCCAGGATAAAGTACATGACCAAAAGCAGCTCGGAGAGGAAAGGGTTTATTTCACACTCCATCACCAAGGGAAGCCAGGGCAGGGATTCAGAGCAAGAACCTAGAGGCAGAAACTGAAGCAGGAGCCAGGGAAGAGTGTTGGTTACTGGCTTGCTCAGCCTTCTTTCTTATATCCAGAACCACTCACCCAGGGATGGTTACCACCCACAGCAGGCCAGCTTCTCCACATCAACCACTAATTTTAAAAATGCCTTACAGAATTGCCTACGGGGCATTTTAGGACGCATTTTCTCAACTAAGATTCCTTCTTCCCAGATAGGTCTAGGTTTGTGTCAAGTTGATAAAACCAAGCAGCGTACCTGGGAATGGCAGAAATGTGGAATAGCAGGGTTGGGTGACATCCAGATTAAGGCAGTTCAGCCTCTGCTGGCTTTAGTAGTTGTATGAGGTTAGCTTCCTGCCTGGGAAAACCAGACTTTTTATATACTTGATGTGTGTGTGTGTTGGCTAGAGAGCAATGTTAGCTGTCAGTCCTTAGGAATATAATCTGCCTCTTGTTAAACAGGATTTGTGTTTGACCTGGAGCTCATCAGTAGGGCTTTTCTGCTCAGGGATCCTCCTGTCTCTGCCTCCACAGCACTGAGATTATCAGCAAAAGCTGCCACATCTGCCATTTTACATGGGTTCAGGAGATCCAAATTAGGCCCACCTGCTTGCTAGGCAAGTAGTTGGCTAACTGAGCCACCTCTCTGACTCCCTGGCAGGTGGTGATTCTCTAGGAAGAACCACAGATTAGAGGATTGGAAGTAGGAAGGGAAGGTTCCCTGCCCCTCTCTGCAAAAGACTAACACCAAAGAACAGATCCAAGTGGGCTAAGAGTGTCTAGTGGCTTTAGGAGGGCAAGGATCTCTGATACCAGGACACCTGGATCCCATGTCTAGAAAAGGGTAGTACAGCTTAAGGTGGCAGAGCCCTGTGGCCTCCCTGCCTCTCTGCTGCGCCTGGCTCATGTAATTGAGTCCAGGGTTCGTTTCCATGGTCTATAGTTCTCTCTCTCTCTCTCTAATAGACCCCGAGAGGCTGGGAGAACCACATTCCACTGTGTGGGAAGAACCAGATTCCCAACGCACAGAGTCGAGACCCAAAGAGCTCGCTTTCCTCTCGCCAACCTCATTGTTTAGCTGCTTTCAGTTACTCAACCTCACGGAGCAAAGTTTTAGAGAACACTCTAGATACACTTCTAAAAAAACCCATGACTTGCACCAAAAAAGTGGTTGTGAAATCCAAACCAAACTGTAAAGATTAGGAATAAATAATAGCATTGTGTTAACAAACGTGAGGAATGCAGCAGAGAGTGAATACGCTCTCAGAATGGGCTTGCTCTGCTGCCTTTGCAAAGGCAGCAGCTTCATCTGCACAAGCCTCTTCATCTGCACCAGCCTCTTCATCTGCACCAGCTCTGAACTATGGTCAGACAGACAGATGCCCAGACAACGAGCTCACAGATTGGCAAGAGTCCTTCATTATTTGGATTCTTGGCTGTTTCCCTGTGATGCCTGCCTTCCCTTTTTCTTTATGATTATGATTATTATTAGCTTGAGAACATCTAGGGTTGCTGGAAAATGGCACCAATTAAGGGAGGAGGAACTTAACCTGAGATGAATGACTTTCCTGGTTTCCAGTTTCCCTAAAAAGGGCAGGGAAGATGTATTACTTCATGTGGCCCAAGGACCCAAAGCCATATTGGGTAGATCAGCCCCATCTGGTTCTCAATTTAGCATCGTCCCATGTTTAAAACTTATTTAGTAAACGAGTAAGAGTTGCGTTGAATTATGCTGGCCATGTAAGGTCAGATTTGTCACAGTAAACAGTGAGCACCTCCTAACTTACCATGGCTGGGGTAGCATCCTTTAGGACAGTGGCTCTCAACCAGGAGCTGCTACTTTGCTTCCAGAGATTTTTGGTCTTTCCCTCATTGTAAAGAGTTGTTGTTTTTCTCTTGGTGTTGCCAAGACTATATGCAACACACTGTTTTGCTTTGGCTTGTGTCTGTGAAACTGCTGTGCTTACGCTGTGTGGTCCATTCTCTTGGGTCACCTTGAAACCATCTGGGCTTTGATGCAGTAGGGTGACTAAAAAGCCCTGAGTTGTCGAGACCAAGCAAGCTTCAGAACCTTCCAGTTGAACTCCCTTCACCTGGATACCCTGGGTAGTCACTAAACCCCAGACCCTGTCCCTGGGTCACCTGCCTCAAGAACTTGAAGGTGGTTTGTAAACTGGACAGCTCAATGTAGAAGCACCAGTCTATGCTGGTTACAGACTTTTCTTGCTCTCCAGTCAACCAAGAACTTGGGTGCGTTTATCAAACGGCCTTAAGCTATTAATTTTCTCCTAGACTTATCTATTTTAGGAGAGGAAAGAAGTAAGATAAAGGCAAAAAAAGGTGGCGCTTTCATATAAGCCATAGCTCAAACAAAACAAATAAACAAACAAACAAATATCCTTAGTGTTCTAGTGTAGTTGCTAAGGCCTGAAGGACTCCACAAGTCTTCTAGATGTGCAGGTTTCAGAGTGGTTCCTCAAAGCACACTGTCCTACTTTGAGTACTCTGAGAAGCCAGGAGCAGTGGTGTGCATATCTTCAAAAGTGTCTGCCCCGTGGTCGGGCCCTAAAGGTGGACACTAAGCTCTCCCGGGCCTTCTCTTGGGGCTGGCACATGCTGGTCAAACGAATCGGGTCAGTCTTCCGCTCCACGATGTTGAAAGGACAGGTTTTCAGGTGCTCAGACATGGAGGTGACGTCATTAAACTCCCAGCTGTTGATTTTTGAGAAGAGGCTGCTGAACTGCCAGATCTGCCAGGAAGAGAAGCTCAAGGTGAGCACAGGCAGGGAGTACTGAGTGCTTACAGGCGGAGTGGGGCTGAACGGTGTACAAGATGAGTCTGTCCTCCTGTATTCAGTTTCCCAAGTGTCCAGCGACTGCTAGGGCGTTCATATCTCCCTTTCCTGCACCTAGTGCCTAGCACCTTGCTGATTAATAATCTTCCCAGCCAGCTTTGTAATTGCTTGTGACGCCTAATGTCAAAACAATTGACACACACCTTCCCCAGCTCCCCTATGACTGACACATACCTTCCCCAGCATCCCTACAAGCAACAGAAAATAATTCTGGACACACAGCTCAAATCTTGATGATTAGCACTCACAGGGACTTTCGAATGAGACACCAAAAGCTGATTCTCTTTACCTTCTGTGCTTGAACCAGGAGGAAGCTGGGGTCCAAGGAGCCCCCAGCAGCTGCCAGGGGCACCTATGAAGAACTACCTTAGAAAGCAGTCAGCATTGCAGAAGTGAGGAGAAACAAAGGTCTCTGAGCTGCTCGATTAAGCCTCTATATTATAGGTTAATATAGTTCTTCTTATCATTTATGCTAACCCTGTATGTTTGTTTTCTAAGACTTAAAACTTAAAATAGCCTAACAAAGAAGAATCTTGTTAGAATAATAGTCCTCCAAAGATGATTTCGGTGAGTGTGGTGCTCAGTCAAACATTGATTTTTCCACCTGGACTGGTATAGCAAAGTCACCAGTTTTGAGGTGCTGGGGTTAGATACACTGGCAACCATTCGGCCTGACTTCTCCACCATCATAGTTTGATCATTGTTCCTGTGCAAGAAAAGTTCCTGAAATCTTAGAACTGCCATCTGTTTTACTTAAAAAGTACTTTCATGTGAGTGCTCATTAGCCTCATGTAAATTCTTTCTCCCTTTCTGTAAAGAAATTAGCCTGTCCCAAGTGATATCCAAAAGTAGCCAAAATATTTGATTTGGGGGCAAATATGAGCAAAATTTTTTTTAGTTTGTAAATTGAATTATTGCCATCTGATTGTGCTGAGAAAGATAGGTACTGGTCTTAGACATACTCCTCAAGGTGGTACTTTGTTCTAGCTAATATGTAACACTAATGTTGTTGGTAGCAACTGGTGTTTAACATGTGGATACATGCATAGATACATAAGAGAGTCTTGTAGCCGGGTGTGGTGGCACACATGCCTTTAGTCCCAGCACTCGGGAGGCAGAGGCAGGCAGATTTCTGAGTTCAAGACCAGCCTGGTCTACAAAGTGAGTTCCAGGACAGCCAGGGCTATACAGAGAAACCCTGTCTCAAAAACAAACAAACAAACAAAACAAAACAAAACAGAAAGTCTTGTAATTATTTTTCCAGAAAGACTGCTTAAGGAATAATTAAGGGAAATACACAGAATAATTTGGACATAATAAATAAAAAACTCTAATTCCTCCATACCAACTTGAGAATATCCACCTATTTGGGACAAACAGAATAATGGCATTAATGACTTAAATAGACATCGTATATTCAGGATTCATGTTTTCTACACATTTGCTATGAGAAAAGATACTACAAACACCTTGGATAAGATGAATTAGGAGTCTGACTTCTGTAGAAGTTGTAATTCAGTGACGACAAAACAACTGAGAAAAGGAACACGGTTTAACTGAAGGAATAGATTATTTGATTGATATGATGTAATGTTTTATGTTAAACAAGCAATTCAGCTATGGGAAATCAATGAATCAAACTCATACGATTTTAAAATAAGACCTGTAGTTTTTAAAGCCTGTTGGTATGAGACTGGGATGAATTTGTTTGTGTATTAATTACACCAATCAGAGTCCAAGCAGGGGCAGGAGGTACACTCAGGTAGGGCTTTTGTTTTGTTTTGTTTTGTTGGTTTTTTGTTTATTTGTTTGTTTGTTTTTTATTTTTTGTTTTTTTGGGGGTTTTGTTGTTGTTTCATCAGGGAAGGGGGATGGTTTATAAATCTAAGGGCAAATCCAGAGCTCTTAGCCTGGAAAGAGGGAAGCTGTTCACCAGACCCAGAACAAGTAGAATAAGTGTAATAAGACACCTGGTGTGGCCACCTTCAGTGGAGGGACACAGCTACTTCACAGTGTCTTGAAGGGGAGAGGTGAGCTCACTGAGAAGACCTTCAGCACTCCCCCACCCCACCCTCTGCCCCTCCCTTCCCCTCCGGAAACATTCACAATGGATTAGCCTAACAAGAAGCTAGAGGGTCGGGGAGCCAGCTGAGGCAAGCTGCCAAGATAAGTCTCTGGGATAGACCAGGCTGGAGAAGGATGGAGAAGAGAGACAGCATGGAATAAGTGAGCTAGTGAAAGACAGTCATGACATCTAAGCAGACATTAGCATCTATGATGGCGAATGTACGCTTATATACTGTTTCCTACTTGACTGAGCTCCTTGAGTGAGTGTTATTTTCAGCATCTTTCCCAACTCCTGGTACAGCACTTGTCCCCAAGAGAGCTCTGAATGAATGAATGAATGAATGAATGAATGAATGAATGTTAACTTGCCTGATTGTGGACTTTCCAGGAGGTGCCTCCGTGAGAATACCTCTTCTTCTTCCATTGCGAGAGGACCATCCCTCTCTCTTGCAACAAAGTGGCACAGATGTTCCTCATCAGTACTGACACCTGGGACAGCTGGGACAGGCTGATGCTGTCCAGAAACCCAGCAATGTATTGCAACACCTCCAGGGGCAGGCTGGTTAGAGAATTCAGGCTTTTCCCATCACGGCCAGAGAGATGGTCGCTCTTCCATTTCTCACTCAGCTCCGGAGCAACCTCTGGTTTGATGGCAAAGGTCTTCAGCTCCTGGCTATAGATCACTTTTGCTTTTTGTCCAGGGGGGCGGAAGTGGTTCTGAACAAATGTACATCCCAAGTAGGCTAGGGGGCATCGATGCTGGAACCAGCCATCGAGACTCGACTGGATGTCAGTGTGGACATTCTTGAAGTGCAGGGGAAATTCATCCCTTCGGAAGAATTTGTTGCAGGTGAACGTAAAAGCTGAGCTGCTTTTGTTGTGTCTTCTAGTCACACACTCGCTGTGGAGCTCCACGTGCAGGCCCCCGGGTTGGGCAGTGCCTAGGAGATCAGCCAACACTGTCTCTGAGGAAAACTGTTCTGGCTCAAAGTTGTATGTTTGGGTGGCAAGGTCCATAAAGAGTCCATCGATGCTCCTGGATTCAGAGATGACATGGCCTTTGAGTTCTCTTTCCAAAGCACACTGGAGGGTGGTCTTGATGAGATCAGATTTGGGCAGGTCCTCCACAGAGATGCCCAGATCAGAAGTGTCCACAGCCTTGTGTTCACTTGGTCTGCATTTCAACATGGCATCTCCCAAGCGAGCTCGCTTCCCGCAGTAGCTCACGGGAATCTTGAAGGTATAAACCGTTTTCACTTCTTGAGCCTCTAGGTTGCCATAAACAAAGTCCCTCTCCTTGGGCGTACAAGCAGGCATCTGCCCAAAGTGGATGAGCATCCGCCCGTTGTGCACCAGATACATGTTATAGTCTTTGGCATCCACGGCTGTTTTTAGTCTTTCCAGAACACCATCTTGCCAGGGAGCAAGCCCTGTCATCTCCATGGTAGCGGGAAGTTCCTGGGACTTCTGGCTTTCCTGTGGTCCTCTCCTTTCGGCAGAACCCTCTGCATCCCCTATGCGAACATTACTGGAGCACTGCTCTTTCCCAGCCACATCCCCATTCTTGTCTTCACTCTTCCCCAAGGAACCTGTTAAAACAGAGGCTGCGTGCTCCTTGCTGAACATACTTTCCCACTTGCCAAACTTGTCCAGGTCCATCCCTTCTTTGGTTTTTGCCAGTGCATCTCGTTCCTCCTGACTGAGCTCCATCATTTGCCTACTGGTTGCCGGCAAACAAGAATTTGGTGCTAGCCTGGCATCCACTCCCCCCACTGCGCCCCCAGTCTCCTCCCAACTGGTGTCACCATTCATGTCTGGTTCCTCCTCCGTGGCGTCTCTGGTTTCTGGGAAAAGCTCTACCATTTTCAAGGATCTGAAGAGTACCTTCTGGTCCTGGAGGGCCAGGGCTGTGTCCAAACACTCCTCACTGGGGGTCTCTTTCATGATGTTCTCGTGAAGGAATGTTTCTGAGTCCACGTTTGGCCAGCGGATCCATTCCATGGAGCAGCAGACCACGCTGGCGGGGCATACCTGCAGGTGCTTAGCCAGCTTGTGGCGTGCCATGGAGAGCGGGCAGCCATACTCAGAGTTGAGGCAGGGAACCTGCTCCAGAGGGCAGAGGAGTGTATGCTCTGACTCTTTGCACATGTGGAAGGTGGCGCCACAGAGCAGGTGGCAGCTTATCACCAGGCAGGAGACGCTGGGCTCCACCGGAACGTGGCAGTGGCGGTTGAAGCATCCCTCACAGTGCCTGTGCAGCGCAGGTGGAGGCTTGCGTGCCCGACCCTGGATACAGTGGGGACAATGGCAGAGAAGACAGGTGAGCTAGGGAAGAGGAATGGCGTGCACTCCTGCAGTGGGTTTAATGCACTTATCTTCTGTCTCTTTAAGACTGCAGTGGCAACTTCAATGCAGAGCTAATTGGGGACGTAGAAATCCAGAATAGTCTTTTTAGTAGTTTATGCTATGTAAATGGTGTGTATGCTCAAAACAGAACCCAAAGATTGGACTGTGATAGACTACATTTGACAACTGTTTTTTTTTTCTAAACTATGTATTATGGGTGATTTGTAACATATTATCTTAGGATTACTATTGATGCAATGAAGATCATATCCAAAAGCAAGCTGGGGAGGAAAGGGTTTATTCAGCTTACACTTCCATATCACAATTCACCATCAAAAGAAGTCCAGACAGCATTTTCGGCTACAGACAACCGGCCACCTTCCTGGTGAGAGCACAGGGGTCCGCCCGGCCCAAGAGGTTTCTGCCTCAGGCTCCACGGGAGCCACCTTGGCTCCGGGACTCCGCGGAGGGCAGGCTGCACGGGTGAGGGTGTGGAATACAGAGGCCAGCAGTTTCTGGGACAGGAGAGAGCCACAGAGCTTCTGAGGCGGCGCCATTTTCAGCTCCAGACAACCGGCCACCTTCCTGGCCAAAGCAACACAGCTTCTGGGAAAGATCCTGTTTTGGGCCTTCATCTTCAGCCAGGAGGAGGTCCAAACACCAGATAACTGTGCACCTTCCCTGAAAGAGGAGAGCTTGCCTGCAGAGACTGCTCTGACCACTGAAACTCAGAGGAGAGAGCTAGTCTCCCACGTCTGCTGATAGAGGGTAACAAAAGCAACAGAGGAACAATCTCTAAACAAAGACAACTATAACAACTAACTCCAGAGATTGCCAGATGGTGAAAGGTAAACGTAAGAATCCTACTAACAGAAACCAGGACCACTCACCATCATCAGAACCCAGAACGCCCACTTTGCCCAGTCCTGGGCACCCTAACACACCTGAAAAGGTAGACCTGGATTTAAAAGCATATCTCATGATGATGGTAGAGGACATAAAGAAGGACTTTAATAACTCACTTAAAGAAATACAGGAGAATACTGCTAAAGAGTTACAAGTCCTTAAAGAAAAACAGGAAAACACAACCAAACAGGTAGAAGTCCTTATAGAAAAACAGGAAAACACATCCAAACAGATGATGAAAATGAGCAAAACCATACTAGACCTAAAAAGGGGAGTAAACACAATAAAGAAAACCCAAAGTGAGGCAACGCTGGAGATAGAAACCCTAGGAAAGAAATCTGGAACCATAGATGCGAGCATCAGCAACAGAATACAAGAGATGGAAGAGAGAATCTCAGGTGCAGAAGATTCCATAGAGAACATTGGCACAACAATCAAAGAAAATGGAAAATGCAAAAAGATCCTAACTCAAAACATCCAGGAAATCCAGGACACAATGAGAAGACCAAACCTACGGATAATAGGAGTGGATGAGAATGAAGATTTTCAACTCAAAGGACCAGCAAACATCTTCAACAAAATTATTGAAGAAAACTTCCCAAATCTAAAGAAAGAGATGCCCATGAACATACAAGAAGCCTACAGAACTCCAAATAGACTGGACGAGAAAAGAAATTCCTCCCGACACATAATAATCAGAACAACAAATGCACTAAATAAAGATAGAATACTAAAAGCAGTAAGGGAAAAAGGTCAAGTAACATATAAAGGCAAGCCAATCAGAATTATACCAGATTTTTCACCAGAGACTATGAAAGCCAGAAGAGCCTGGACAGATGTTATACAGACACTAAGAGATCATAAATTCCAGCCCAGGCTACTAAACCCAGCCAAACTCTCAATTATCATAGATGGAGAAACCAAAGTATTCCACGACAAAACTAAATTCACCCATTATCTCTCCACGAATCCAGCCCTTCAAAGGATAATAACAGAAAAAAACCAATACAAGGACGGGAACCACGCCCTAGAAAAAACAAGAAGGTAATCCCTCAACAAAACTAAAAGAAGACAGCCACAAGAACAGAATGCCAACTTTAACAACAAAAATAACAGGAAGCAACAATTACTTTTCCTTAATATCTCTTAATATCAATGGACTCAACTCCCCAATAAAAAGACATAGACTAACAAACTGGCTACACAAACAAGACCCAACATTTTGCTGCTTAGAGAAAACTCATCTCAGAGAAAAAGATAGACACTACCTCAGAATGAAAGACTGGAAAACAATTTTCCAAGCAAATGGTATGAAGAAACAGGCTGGAGTAGCCATCCTAATATCTGATAAGATTGACTTCCAACACAAAGTCATCAAAAAAGACAAGGAGGGGCACTTCATACTCATCAAAGGTAAAATCCTCCAAGAGGAACTCTCAATTCTGAATATCTATGCTCCAAATACAAGGGCAGCCACATTTATTAAAGAAACTTTAGTAAAGCTCAAAGCACACATTGCACCTCACACAATTATAGTGGGAGACTTCAACACACCACTTTCACCAATGGACAGATCATGGAAACAGAAACTAAACAGGGACACAGTGAAACTAACAGAAGTGATGAAACAAATAGACTTAACAGATATCTACAGAACATTTTATCCTAAAACAAAAGCATATACCTTCTTCTCATACCTCATGGTACCTTCTCCAAAATTGACCACATAATTGGTCACAAAACAAGCCTCAACATATACAAAAATATTGAAATTGTCCCATGCATCCTATCAGATCACCATGGACTAAGGCTGATCTTCAATAACAAAATAAATAATAGAAAGCCAACATTCACGTGGAAACTGAACAACACTCTTCTCAATGATACCTTGGTCAAGGAAGGAATAAAGAAAGAAATTAAGGACTTTTTGGAGTTTAATGAAAATGAAGCCACAACATACCCAAACTTATGGGACACAATGAAAGCATTCCTAAGAGGAAAACTCATAGCTCTGAGTACCTCCAAAAAGAAACTAGAGAGAGCACACATTAGCAGCTTGACAACACACCTAAAAGCTCTAGAACAAAAGGAAGCAAATTCACCCAAGAGGAGTAGAAGGCAGGAAATAATCAAACTGAGGGGTGAAATCAACCAAGTGGAAACAAGAAGAACTATTCAAAGAATCAACCAATCAAGGAGCTGGTTCTTTGAGAAAATCAACAAGATTGATAAACCCTTAGCCAGACTCACTAGAGGGCACAGGGAAAGCATCCTAATTAACAAAATCAGAAAGGAAAAGGGAGACATAACAACAGATCCTGAAGAAATCCAAAACACCATCAGATCCTTCTACAAAAGGCTATACTCAACAAACCTGGAAAACCTGGATGAAATGGACAAGTTTCTAGACAGATACCAGGTACCAAAGCTAAATCAAGATCAGGTTAATGATCTCAACAGTTCTATATCCCCTAAAGAAATAGAAACAGTCATTAATAGTCTCCCAGCCAAAAAAAGCCCAGGACCAGACGGGTTTAGTGCAGAGTTCTATCAGACCTTCAAAGAAGACCTAATTCCAGTTCTTCACAAAGTATTCCACAAAATAGAAACAGAAGGTACTCTACCCAACTCATTCTATGAAGCCACAATTACTCTGATTCCTAAACCACAAAAAGACCCAACAAAGATAGAGAACTTCAGACCAATTTCCCTTATGAATATCGATGCAAAAATCCTCAATAAAGTTCTTGCTAACCGAATCCAAGAACAAATCAAAACAATCATCCATCCTGATCAAGTAGGTTTCATCCTAGGGATGCAGGGATGGTTCAATATACGGAAATCCATCAACATAATCCAGTATATAAACAAACACAAGGACAAAAACCACATTATCATCTCGTTAGATGCTGAGAAAGCATTTGACAAAATCCAACACCCATTCATGATAAAAGTCTTGGAAAGTTCAGGAATTCAAGGCCCATACCTAAACATGATAAAAGCAATCTACAGCAAACTAATAGCCAACATCAAAGTAAATGGTGAGAAGCTGGAAGCAATTCCACTAAAATCAGGGACTAGACAAGGCTGTCCACTCTCGCCCTACCTATTCAACATTGTACTTGAAGTCCTAGCCAGAGCAATTAGACAACAAAAGGAGATCAAGGGGATACAAATTGGAAAGGAAGAAGTCAAAATATCACTTTTTGCAGATGATATGATAGTATATATAAGTGACCCTAAAAATTCCACCAGAGGACTCCTAAGCCTGATAAACAGCTTCAATGAAGTAGCTGGATATAAAATTAACTCAAACAAGTCAATGGCCTTTCTGTACACAAAGGTTAAACAGGCTGAGAAAGAAATTAGGGAAACAACACCCTTCTCAATAGTCACAAATAATATAAAATACCTTGGCGTGACTCTAACTAAGGAAGTGAAAGATCTGTATGATAAGAACTTCAAGTCTCTAAAGAAAGAAATTAAAGAAGATCTCAGAAGATGGAAAGATCTTCCATGCTCATGGATTGGCAGGATCAACATTGTAAAAATGGCTATCTTGCCAAAAGCAATCTACAGATTCAATGCAATCCCCATCAAAATTCCAACTCAATTCTTCAACAAATTAGAAAGGGCAATCGGCAGATTCATCTGGAATAACAAAAAGCCGAGGATAGCAAAAACTCTTCTCAAGGATAAAAGAACTTCTGTTGGAATCACCATGCCGGACCTAAAACTGTACTACAGAGCAATTGTGATCAAAACTGCATGGTACTGGTATAGTGACAGACAAGTAGACCAATGGAACAGAATTGAAGACCCAGAGATGAATCCACACACCTATTGTCACTTGATCTTTGACAAGGGAGCTAAAACCATCCAGTGGAAAAAAGACAGCATTTTCAACAAATGGTGCTGGCACAACTGGCAGTTATCATGTAGAAGAATGCGAATTGATCCATTTCTATCTCCTTGTACTAAGGTCAAATTTAAGTGGATTAAGGAACTCCACATAAAACCAGTGACACTGAAACTTATAGAGGAGAAAGTAGGGAAAAGCCTCGAAGATATGGGTACAGGGGAAAAATTCCTGAATAGAACAGCAATGGCTTGTGCTGTAAGATCAAGAATCGATAAATGGGACCTCATAAAATTGCAAAGCTTCTGCAAAGCAAAAGACACCGTCAATAAGACAAAAAGGCCACCAACAGATTGGGAAAGGATCTTTACCTATCCTAAATCAGATAGGGGGCTAATATCTAATATATATAAAGAACTCAAGAAGGTGGACTCCAGAAAATCAAATAACCCCATTAAAAATTGGGGCTCAGAGCTGAACAAAGAATTCTCACCTGAGGAATACCGAATGGCAGAGAAACACCTGAAAAAATGTTCAACATCCTTAATCATCAGGGAAATGCAAATCAAAACAACCCTGAGATTCCACTTCACTCCAGTCAGAATGGCTAAGATCAAAAACTCAGGTGACAGCAGATGCTGGCGAGGATGTGGAGAAAGGGGAACACTCCTCCATTGTTGGTGGGATTGCAAGCTTGTACAACCACTCTGGAAATCAGTCTGGCGGTTCCTCAGAAAATTGGACATAGTACTACCGGAGGATCCTGCAATACCTCTCCTGGGCATATATCCAGAAGATGTCCCAACCAGTAAGAAGGACACATGCTCCACTATGTTCATAGCAGCCTTGTTTATAATAGCTAGAAGCTGGAAAGAACCCAGATGCCCCTCAACAGAGGAATGGATACAGAAAATGTGGTACATTTACACAATGGAACACTACTCAGCTATTAAAAAATGAATTTATGAAATTCCTAGGCAAATGGATGGACCTGGAGGGTATCATCCTGAGTGAGGTAACCCAATCACAAAGGAACTCGCACAATATGTACTCACTGATAAGTGGATATTAGCCCAGAAACTTAGGATACCCAAGATATAAGATACAACTTGCCAAACGCATGAAATTCAAGAAGAACGAAGACCAAAGTGTGGACACTTTACCCTTTCTTAGAAATGGGAACAAAACACCCATGGAAGGAGTTACAGAGACAAAATTTGGAGCTGTGACAAAAGGATGGACCATCTAGTGATTGCCATATGCAGGGATCCATCCCATAATCAGCTTCCAAATGCTGACACCATTGCATACACTAGCAAGATTTTGCTGAACGGCCCCAGATATAGCTCTCTCTTGTGAGACTATGTCGGGGCCTAGCAAATACAGAAGTGGATGATCACAGTCAGCTATTGGATGGGTCACACGGCCCCCAATGGACGAGCTAGAGAAATTACCCAAGGAGCTAAAGGGAACTGCAACCCTATAGGTGGAACAACAATATGAACTAACCAGTACCCCGGAGCTCTTGTCTCTAGCTGCATATATATCAAAAGATGCAAAGAGAGGCCCATTGGACTTGCAAACTTTATATGCCCCAGTACAGGGGAACGCCAGGGGCAAAAAGGGGGAGAGGGTGGGTAGGGGATTGGGGGTGGGTGGGTATGGGGGACCTTTGGGATAGCATTGAAAATGTAAACGAGGAAAATACCTAAAAAAAAAAAAAGTCCAGACAGGAATCAAGCAGGAGAGAAACCTGGAGGCAGGAGCTGATGCAGAGGCCTAGAGGGAAGCTGCTTACTGGCTTGCTCCTGAAGTCTTGCTTAGCCTGGTTTCTTATAGAACCACAGGGATGGCACCCCTCTGCAATTAAGAAAATGCCTTGCAGCAGGATCTTGTAGAGGAATCTTCTCAAGAGAGATTCTCTCCTTTCAGATAACGCTAGCCCAAGGGTTCTCATCCTTCCTGGGCTGCAACCTTTTAATACAGTTCTTCATGTTGCAGTGACCCCCAACCATAAAATTATTTCATTGCTACTTCATAATTATAATTTTGCTAAGTGTTATGAATTGTTAGGTAGGTAAATATCTGATATTGAGAATATCTGATCTGTGACTCCTGCAAAAGGCTGTTTGAGGCTATGACCCACAGGTTGAGAACCTCTGCTCTAGCTTGTGTCAAGTTGATAGAAGACTAGCCAGCACAACTATCAAGATTTTTGTACGTTTTAGACACAAGACTAGAATTTTTCTTAAAATAATCCTGTACATTTCTTTATTCTACTGAATCCCAATTCACCTATATTTTTTTATCATGCTTATTACTTGTTGTGAGATAATCTCTTCTAAGATAAAAAAGGAAGGCATTCAAAAAAAGGAGGACATGAAAAACAGAAAGGATGGGTGCAGGATGAGAGGGGAAGACTAAACACGGTCAAGGTATGTTGTATAAAAGGCTTTAAAAATTAATAAAAATATTATTTAAAATTTCTACCTACAGTCAGGAAGACATGCATTTATATAGTTTCTGGAGCTTTTATTTCTTTTTTTATTTCCCATTTTGATCTACAATGTACTGCGATTATATTTTTGTGTATAATTTAATTTGATGCCAAAATAATATTTATTCTTTATAAGCTTTTGTATGTATGTATGTATGTATCTATGTATGTAACACGTGAGTGTGTTGTCATTTATCCAGCAAACTATCCCAGAGGACATTCCAGAAGGACAAGGACAAGCCTGGTTTTGTCCACATTTGAATCTAGTACGGGACACAGGTCACTGTAGGTGTTCAGTATACTTCCTGAATGAAGGAACTCATAGCCATTGAAGTTATTACTGGCATTTTTAATGTTTTTTATTGATATTGCATAATAATTTAGCATACATATGTGATATATGTATACTATATATGATATATATATATATGACAATGTCTAATGACTACATAAGAATAATTAATATTTCTATCTTGTCATTTATTAGTTCTATGTGTTGAGTGACTATAAATCCTTGCTCACAAATCTTTATCATCTTTCCTTTTAGTCAGTGTCTAGTCCTCAATAACGGAGATCATTAACACAAGCAGTCACATCTATAGTCATTTGCTTGGGCTCTGGAATAAATAAAGTTAGACCTGGACCACTCAACAGTGAAGCTCCAACAGAATCCTGATACTTACCATGGCTTCCCTGCTTCTGGCTTCTTAACTCTGGGGAGAAATATGAAAATATGAATTATTAGTAAAGGAAAATGTGTAGTTATTTATATGATCAATGACCAAAGAGACTTCACATAGTCTCTAATTTAATTCTGCTCTCCTTCTTAGGGGAGTTGCCCCAATTTTCAGTCAAGAAAATGGAGACTAGAAAAGCTAAGTATCTTATCCAAGCTCACTCATCCACTATGTGTGGAGGTTGGTTAGCTGGCCCAGGCTCTTTGCACTGACCCACACGTCCCCTGATGGGACCTATTCCAACTATGGAGTCTGTGACTTCTGCTTCTTGCAACTTCTCTTCACTGTCTACCTTCAATTTCCCATTCAGCCCCAATCTCCTCTGCCTTCCCATGGGGCTTCATGTCTACTGAGGAAGCAGCTTGATGTCCAGCTTGACCTGAGCATCCCTAAGTTACGCCACTCACCTAGTGTCTTCAGCTGTGCTGGGGCTAGGTCAGAGCTCAAATCCCTCAAATCCTAGAAGCAGGTTCCAGTGGGGACTGCGGCAACTGGAACAGAAGCTGTTCTGCCTTTAGATGAAATGAGGTTACCCAGCTCTGGTTGCTTGGTTTTAAGAGGGGGTGTGTTACCAGATCTCCTGAGTTTTCCAGAGAATGTGGGAGTCAGATTTGTGTGAGTTTAATTGAGTGGAGTGGCCAGGAGGCTGACTGCATAAGGTCTCCCCCCAGCTATGAGGCCTTGGGAGTATTAGCATCTTTTAGATCCATTTCCCCTCTTTGAAGGAGAAGGTTGGCAACACCTACCTCACAGCGCTTCTGAGAGGGAGAAATGAGTTAAAGATACATGACATTTTTAGAACAGTGCTCTTGTAACCTACACATTTGGTCTTATAAAATTAGTGTTTTCTATGTCATCATAGTGCAAAATATTTTACCACATGATATGTCAAAATGTCCTCAGAACTTTGTCCTGTCCACTAAATCAATCTAAAACAACATTTTATTTGAGCAAATACAAAGTATACAGGCTAGATCCCACATGCAGCTAAGTTAGAACAGCTGGTCTAGAGAGTCAGCAAGGCAGTTCCAGCTGTGTGCTCTGCTGAGGCAGAGCTGGAAGCTTGGTGCCCCAAAGCCAGAAACTGCACAACCTTACATTTTTATTTTTTAATTAATTTAGAATTTGGCAACTTGTCGTAGGTAATTTCTCTTCATTAATTTTTTTCAAACACATACAAAAGATGAATTAACAGATACAATAAGAAATTCACTACACACCACTATAACAGTTGTTAGCTTCTTGCCATTTTTTGTGCCTCCTCCTCTTGAGTAGTTAGAGCTGCCCAATGAGAAAATAAGATACTAATGCTGCTTCTTCATCCCTAAGCACTTCAGCATGGACCTTTTCCTCTGGAATTCATGGTACCATCATCTCATCCAAAAAAACTAAAACCAATGTCCACACTGGATATGTGTGTGCGTGTACATACACACACACACACACACACACACACACACACACACGAGGAGACAGGAGCTCACTATGTAGCCCTGGATGACCTGGAACTCTGTATGTAGATCAGGCTGGCCTTGAACTCACAGAGATTGCAAGTCTTTGTCTCCTAAATTCTGGGATTAAAATCCGCACCTAGCTAGCAACAGAATTCTCTTAGTAGCAATGTATTGAACTTAGTGAAGTTTTTTTTTTTAATCTTTAGTTTGCAATAACCCCTCACATCTTTAAGGAATTTTTACAATGGCGCTCTCTCTTTGCTTTTGTTATCTGTCTACTGTCTACCCATCCAACAAACATTTGTTGACTGTACTCTATGTGTCAGTAATACTCATGAGTCTTACAGGGTGCTTTCAAACCAAGACATAAGACACTTTCATTAGGATCAGAGGTGACACTCGTATACCTATAAATCTGCACTGTCCTATATTGTAGTCATCAGCCTGTGGCTGTTTCAGTTTGGTCAAAATGAAATAAGATGAGTAAATCCTCCTTCGTGCCAGCCATGCTCCAAGTGTTCAGTAGCCACATCTGCAGGTAGCTACTCTGTTGGATGACACAGAAGAGAACATTCCCTTTTTCACAGATGGTCCTATTGCACTGTGATATTATAGAATCTGACTGAAACCCTTGTTCCTGTGTGGGAGAAATACTGGAATTATACCCTCAATACGTGTCCTGGTTTTTGTTTGTTTCATCAACTTGACACAAGCTAGAGTTATCTGGAAAGAGGAACCTTAACTGAGAATAAGCCATCATCAGATTGCCTATGGGGAAGTCTTTGGGGGCATTTTCTTGATTGATGATTTATATGGTATGGGATAGCCGATTATGCATGGTGCCACCCTTGGGCAGGTGGTCCCTGGTCATGTAAGAAAGCAGGCGAAGCAAGCAATGAGGAGCAAGCTAGTAAGCAGCATCCCTCTGTGGCCTCTGCTTCAGTTCTTACCTCCAGTTTCCCGTCTTGAGTTTCTGGCCTAACTTCTTTTCATAATGGACTGTAAACCTGAAGCTGAAGTAAACCCTTTCCTTCACAAGTTGCTTCTGGCTATGCTGTTTAGAGCAGAGGTAGAAACCAAACTAAGAAAACATACATTCAGTCTAGTTATCCCGCACCTTCATTCTAGACCCCACTAGGCTTACTGAGTAATCCTGAGGAAGGATCATCCCAGAGTGCTCCAGTCTCCTGCCACCCTGAACCAGGAGACAGGTAAGAAGCTGAAACTCAAGGCATCAAATAGGCTCAGGGCCCGGTAGTAGAAAATCAGGATGTGAGAGCCAAGGAAAGCTCTTACAGGGTCAAAGGGCTGAAAGGGTTGGGCTGTACTGTGGGCTGAATGTTATGTCCACCAAAGTTTTTAATGTTGTAATTTAATCACTAATGTGATCACATTTGGAGATGGAACTTTTGGGAGGAGATAGAATCACTAGAGCAGAGCCTTCATGAACAAAGTCAATGTTGTTATAAAAGGGGCCTGTGAGAGAACCCTAATCACTTCTGTCACATCAGTACATCAAAGCAAGATGGCTATGACCCAGCAAACAGGCCCTCAAAACACAGCAAATCCACAATGGACCTCCAAGTGAGAATTAAGTTGTTGTTTATAAGTTACCTAGCCTCTGGTGTTTTGTTATAGTAACTAAAACGAACTGTGATATACTGAGACAGAATGGAGTAAATTCAAAGAACACTTCTTTGTGTGCAATGGTCCATCAACAGTTTAACACCAGTTTAATGTGCAGGCTGACCCTTGCCATGTTTGAGATCATTCATTCCTAGTGGGGAAAGTCCATGGTGGATTTAGTATGGAAATTCTTAAAATATTAGACTAAGAAATCTGGAACTATTTGGTACACAATAAGGAGGTATTTTACATTGTAATTTAGGAGCTAACTGGGATGGGGTAAAAGGGTCTGGAGTTGGAAACTACTGTAGAGACTATGATGCAGTTGTGTAGGTGAGATGGAAGATGCTAGAAACAGAGACGAAGCAGACAAGAGGCAACACATGAGGATCTGGTTTGTTCCTGACTGGAGATGTGAAAATCACTTAAAGTCAATACCAAGATTTTAAAGCAAGAAGAAAGAAAAATGGCTACAATTTTTGAGAAAAACAGAAATCTATGAAGGAGCTATTTGAGGAGGCAAGATGAGTCCAACAAGTCTGGTATAAGTTGTTCAAGGTGATGGCAATCTTGTGATGAGAAGAGGAACTTGGGTGCAGAGATGTCGATGTGGAAACTACCCAAGTGAGAGAAGAAGCTCTAAGTGGGAAATGAGAACACAGACTAGATATCTGAGACATGAAGTATTAATATCAAGCCATGTGTGACCGACCACTTTGGGGACATTAGGAAGAAGGGCATCCAGAGGACAGACCAGAAGGTTGAGTGAATCAGGACTATGTTGTCATAGATATAAAGGAACACCACCTCAAAGAAGAATAACAGTCATGGCCACATGATGCTTGTGAGCAATCCTCAGACAACAATTCTGGCATTTCAGCTGTGGGACCCTTGCTCATTTGAAACATGTTTGATAAGAAGGGCGAGGCACAAGCTTTGATGCTGACAGGATTGTGGTCAATCGGGAGGAATGGCACCTGTTAAGAATTGCAGCCAACCAATAAGGATGGAGTGTGGAAGACTCTGGATCCCTTCTGGCTTTCAGGTAGACAAGAGTGAGATCACAAAGGGCGTGAGGACATGCAAGGAAACTACCAACACCCAAGCAGTGTCCAGCATCATGTAAGCAGTGCACTTGGTCACGATACTGAGCTCTACGTCTGGGACAAGAAGCAAAGATTCTGGCTGGTTTCCTGGACTCCAGGAGTGAAAACTCTGCTCACCAGCAAGGATGTGCTTGGCTACAGGCACTGTGATGGCTCTAAGCCAGTCTTCCCTTTAAGTGTTTTGGAGTATGGTTCTTAGGAACCATATACTTTTCTTAGGAATGATATAATATCGCTTTGTTGGTCTCTATTCCTGTGAGGTTATTTGAAAGTATTCCTTTAAGAGAAAATATTGCATGCTGTCAACAAAGATGCTCCTCTCATCCTTTTTATTTTTAAAAAATTTTTATTTGATATTTTATTTACATTTCAAATGGTATCCCCTTTCCTCATTTCCCCTCCAAAAACTCCTATCCCATCCCTACTCTCCCTGCTCACCAACTCGCCCACTCCCGCTTCCTTGTTCTGGCATTCCCCTACACTGGGGCATCGCCTCTCTTCCTTTTTAAATATTGCTATTTAAAGATCTCATTCCAAACTCTAGAATGACATCAGCTGACTGACTTTGAGATAGGATCAGTGTTGAATAAATATAACCCTGAGGGATTTTGACCATAAAAGAAAGGAGAAAGACAGACATAACCCAACAACATGAGAATCACATCTCAACCTTTCATTGAATACTTGGGGGAGATTGTTTTCATTGGCATATGGGGCAATCTAGAACTCTTGATAGTCTAAATTATTGTCTGGCACTTTCCTGGGCTAGTATTGAAAGCCATACACCTCAGGAAATCCCTTAGGGCCTGGCAGATTTGTACAGTGAATTGATTACTTGATAACTTGTTCATTGCTGCTCTGCTCACAGGAGCTAAGAAATGGAAACAACCTGAATGTCTTACACTGACAAATGGAGAATGAAAATGCAGCCCATGTGCACTGTGGTCTACTACTCAGCCTGAAAGAAAAATGAAACCATGAACCTTTCATGCAAGTGGGTACAACTAGAGAAATCACACTGAAAGAGGTAACTCTGACTCAGAATGACCCAAATCTCATGTGCCCTCCCATCTGAGGGTCGTAGCTCTACATTTCCAGATGTGAGCAGGTTATCCTGAAGTAAGTGCAGGAACCAAGGAAGTAAAAGGGAGCCATTGTGGGAAAAAGAGCAAGAGAGCAATAAAGAGGTGGATAACAGTGTACAAGGGGAGAAATGTGGAAAATGGAGAGGGGATTTAATTAGAAAAGGGGTGGGAATTAAATAAAGAAGAATTTGGGGGAAAACTGTAAGGGTGACTGAACAAGTTAAAAGGAACCTCATTACTATCTACTTAAAAGTACCTACAATACATGTAAGTCTGTATATAAATATTTATTATAATAATTATATACAATATATTATAAAATATAATATATTATGTATAATTCATTATATAGTAATCATATTATAGCATAATATGATTATATTATAATTATTATAGAATATATTATAATAATATAAAATATATGTTCTATTGTGATATAATATAATATAAATATATAAATATATTTAAATTATAATACATTTATATATTATAAATAAACTATATATAACTATATAAACTATATTTATATTATATTATAATTATATAATAATTATATATCATATAATATAATTATGTTATAATATATAAATATATAAATATAAACATACAAGTGTTTTAAAATATGTATATAATATGCTATATAATCATGATTATTATATAACTACTAATTTATGTAATTATTAAATTATATAATTATAAAATCATATTATATTATATAATATAGGTTATATGTTTTAATATGTAATATATGACATATAATACATATATGACATATTTTTTTAAATAAAAATTTCTCAGCTGGGCGTGGTGGCGCATGCCTTTAATCCCAGCACTCAGGAGGTAGAGGCAGGTGGATTTCTGAGTTCGAGGCCAGTCTGGTCTACAAAGTGAGCTCCAGGACAACCAGGGCTATACAGAGAAACCCTGTCTCGAAAAACAAAAATAAAATAAAATAAAAATTTCCCATCTGGATTAACAGTGCTCCTCAAGAGCCATAGACTATCTAAAACAAAAACCAGAACTCCAAGACCAGCCATGGTTTTTTGAGTTGTTGGTCAGGGTTATCCAAAAAACTCCCAAAACATTATACGCTATTACTGTTGTCCTTGGTTGCCCTTAGAGGTGGAAGGTGTGTCCCTATTGCTGAAGACACCATGCACTTCAGTCTCAAGTCCCAAGGATGCAAGCTGGATCAGATGTGAAGGCTTCCTCCCTTCATGTAGCTTACATGGTACCAGAAGGTACCAAAGCGAGGAAGCCATCAGTAGTCCCACTCAGCTAGGATGCCTATGAACCACAGCATGGCACGGTAACCCTAAGGGTGGAGTGGTAGCACGTGTACTTAGTGGTAACTATCAGTGCTATAATTGGACTTAAAGCCTGCTTACCAAAAAGGAAAAATCATGTTTGATCCTGGAAACCTGGCCAACCACCCAGAACGAGTGAAGTCATGGATCTTGGAGGAAAACCTACAACTACCTCTTTATTAAACCAGCATATCTATGTTCTAAACTTTTGTCCCTATACTCATAGATAAGTGTCACTTACAGCCCTCAGAGGAAACTTCTCTTTGCCACAGACTGTGCCTTAGTTACCTTTCTATTGCTGTGGTAAAACACCATGACCAAGGCAACTTCCTGGTCTCACAGTTCCGGAGGGTTAGAGCTCTCCACATGTCAGGGAGCGTGACAGCAGCAGGCAGGCGGGCAGGCAGGCAGGCAGGGTGCTGCAACAGCAGCTGAGAACTCTCTTGTTGAGGCTTACAACCATGAGACTGAAAGAGAAAGCGAACTGGGACTGCATTGAGCTTTTGAAACATTTAATTCCCAGCCCCAGTGACACATCTCCTCTAAAAAAGCCACACCTCCAAATGCCACCACAGACATTTGAAGGGTTAGGAGGTGTGGCCTCGTAGGAGGAGGTGTTGCCACTGGGGATGGGCTTTGAGATTTCAAAACCTCATGCCAGACACAGTCTCTAGTTCTCTGCCTACAGCTTGCAGATCAGATGTGAAACTCAGCTGCCGTTCCAGTGTCCAACCTGCTTGATTGCCACCATGCTCCATGTTATGATGGTCTTGAGCTATAAACTAAAACTATATGCAAGCCTCTAATAACATGTTTTCTTTTAAAAGTTGCCTTGGCCATGGTGTCTCCTTATACCAATAGAACATCAATAGAACAGTAACTAAGACAGATGGTAGCCGGGCGTGGTGATGCATGCCTTTAGTCCCAGCACTTGGGAGGCAGAGGCAGGTGGATTTCTGAGTTTGAGGCCAGCCTGGTCTACAAAGTGTGCTCCAGGACAGCCAGGGCTACACAGAGAAACCCTGTCTCAAAAAAAAAACAAAAAAAAACAAAAACGAAAACAAAAAAACAAAAACAAAAACAAAAACAAAACAAAACAAAAAGACAGATGGAGACCATTACAAACAACCACAACTGATCAAAACGCAGAATTGTAGAGCCCAGTCCCAACACACCTATAACACAACTCCTGCACCTAAGGCTCTGGAATCATTGTGGCAGAGGGAGTGGAAACATTGTAAGAGCCAGAGGAATAGGAAGTTGGCTACAAGATTGTGTCTTCTAGAAATGTCAAAGAAATTATACCCATGAAGTCTCACCAACACGACTGCCTAAACAAATCCTGAAGATGGAGAAAAGCAACATATGTGCTTACATGGAAGGCAGAAATCTCAGGAGACCTTACCACTAGACAAAGGACTTCAGGTAAGTAAGGAATACTGGCATGAGAGAAATACTCTGCCCAAGAGAAAAAAATACGGGTTGGTTATCCAATATTAAGTGGTCAGCCCTGAAAACATGTAATAAAAGTAACATCATTATATGAACTGATCAGGTTGTATTTTTTTTATATTTGGGAATATACATGTACACATACACATGTGCACACACACATGTGCATGCACATATACACACATAGGGGTGGAGGTAGAGGTATGTAACAACAATTAAAAAGATGCCATGGATTGGAATGAAAACACTTAGAGGGAGGAAAAGAAAGGGGAGAAATAATGTAATTATGTTTTAATTTCTGAATTTTTTTTAAAATAGAGAACTTCCTTTTGCCACTAGGAACAGTGAGCATTTAGATTAGCAGCTTTGAGCAAATGCCACAACTGGCAGGTATACCCAGACGGTAGAAAGACCTCTGACCAGAATATTAATGGAGGGTATAAATATGTCTCAAGGAATATACTAGAATAGGAACTGGAGAGTAAGTGTCCCTAGCATAGAACCTTCAACTATACAAAAATATATAAAGAATAAAAAAAATTAAAAACAAATATTTAAAATGTAGTTAGAGATTGTACTGTTTTAGAAAAGTGGTGGCTATCAGTTCTCCTTAATTAATTAACAGGTTCTCCTGTTAATTAATGAGAGAGAGGAAGCAGGAGAGGAAAGCTGTTCAGCCCCTTAGGTAAAGGAAGCCTGCACTGAGTGGGAGCCACTTGCGTGGGTCTGACTGGGAACACACACTGAGCCCTGTCAGAGCAGTCACCAGGACTTGCTCTTCAGGACAGCTGCAGCTGTTCTGCTGTTCAGAGGTGTCTGAGAGGCAGAAAACCAGATTTCTTCCAGGATTTCTTCAACTTCAGTCCACATGCCATTTGCGGAAGCAGTCTTTATAGTAGAGTTCAGTGGACTGGGGGGAAGTCTGGAATTTCCCCAGGCAGTACTGACAGTCCAAGTTTTACATCTCCAATTTTCCAAGGCAAACCTGAGACTCCAAGGAGGACCATGTCTTGTGTGCACTCTAACACTCTCTGCTTGTAGTCTCAGGCTATGTTTCCACTGTTCCCAGATGCTAGTCTATAGAAATGGCAGCACCACCCAACTACTACACAGCTAGTGGAGGTGGCCAAAGGTATGCTAAGAGCTTAGATAGTACCAAGGGGACAGAGTCTGGGAGGTTAGAGGAGACGGTTAGGAAGTGTCATTGGGTCATAACACATAGTAGGTGTAGTTAAATCAAGTAAGAAAGAATGAGATTAACAGATCATTTTAACAGGGTTTACTCTGGTTTTAAAGTTAGTGACAAACAGGTTTGATGTCAGGGAGATATTTTTAAGCAGATGGCCCTTTCAGTGCCCTTCATGTGGTGTGCAACTATTCTGACTCCCCATGTGGCCAGCCCTCACAATAATGATTGATTTCTGTTCAGCTTCAGTGAAAGTGGCAAGGTTAGAGGGCCAAGATTAGAGGGCAAAGGGCAAAGGTATTTTTAAACTCCTAATTCTCTCACCCTCCACCTAGTCATTTAGTTATTCATTGTTCACCCACTTCCCTGCTATGAAGACATTTGACTCTAGAGAAAGAAAATGTATAAAGTTAACCATTAAATTCATCTCTCTACTCCCTGAGATTTTACCTCACCTAGACATCTGAGGATAAATCACACATATGGTTCACGGGCTTCCGGGCTGTGATACCAGCAACCTCCCCATGCCCTACATAACTGTGCTTCCCCGGGTCCAGTCAGCTTTACAATCTGCAGACCTCACATCTAGAAGTCACTCTGTCTTTAAATCTTTTTACTTACCAGCTTTGATTCTCATTGTCCATACTTATACATTGATATCAATGCTATAACCCTCTGTGGTGCTGGCTCATAAAGTATTTAACTGGGGTGACGGGCAACTGTTGTCCCCGTGATGACTTCTAAGCTAACATACCCAAGTCTCATAAAGATAGCAGCCCACCGTACATTTCTGATTCATTGCCATGGAAACCCTGGAAAAATTAAATGCCACAGGGAACTGACTGTGCCTAAACAAATAGGTAGGAAAGTAACATAGACTCCTGTATAGACAGATTCGGGGTTACTCCTGTACATTGGAGGTTATAGTGGGCTACAAGAGGGAGCTAGAAGTTAGGCATCTGAGTAGTTTGACTCAGCATTGATGGCTCGAACCCGAACACCACAGATCCCTTTCCGTGTGGGCCACTTCCCAGGATGACCTCAGCTGAACTCTAAACTAGAGAAACATAAGGAAATAAACAGGGCCCATTACTGTTGCTAACGTTTTTCATGCACATAACAATATATAGCAGAGGTTCTTAACTGGTGGAGTGTGGGGGGTCACATAAAGGATATTCTGCATATCAGGTATTTACATTATGGTTCACAACAGTAGCAAAATTACAGTTACAAAGTAGCAATGAAATAATTTTATGGGGGGGGGGGGTCACCACAACATGAGGAACTGTGTTAAAGGGTCACAGCATTAGGAAGGCTGAGATGCAGATATTCCAGGAGCTAGGAGTAGTCCATCTGCCTCTTAAGCTTTTAAAACCATGAATATCTTTCATCACTTCACTTCTGCTGCTCTGGGTGTACTCGCCTCAAGCTGGTCACAGTTTTGAGTTCGGGTGCCTAAGTCTGTGTATGATTTTCAGTTTTCACTTTCATGGCTGCTTCCCCCCGCCCCCCCCCCACACACCCCCAAGAGAAATGGGCGGGAAGGAATTGCCCTGAAGCAGTTTTGTTAGGCAAAACTGAGTTTCAGGTTGCAGGCAGAGTTTGAGCAGCCAGTGCTGTTGAAGTACCGCTGTGGTACATTAGACCGCGATGTGGCTCAGTAGATGGAATTTAAGCCTTGTGACCATGACTTGCAATTAAAGCCACAGAGGTGGTTGGAGAACAGCATTGCAGCGTTTGGACTAACCCTGGGTGTCTACTTTTTCCCTTACCACACACTGCCCTCCCCTGTCACCACTGTGTGACTAAGGTAGCACTGAATCGCTCTGGTTGACTGTAGTAGAAAACCTAAACCGGCAGAAGGCTGCTGACATTGCAAACTGCTGTAGGATTTAAAATCCAAAACACCTTACACATGGCCAGGGCTTTCCATTACCAACCTTTCCCCCATCACCCACATGTAACAAAGTTTAATAACCTACCTTCCACGGTACAAAGGAAATGCACAGTAAGCCTCGGTCCGGTCCACCCATTTATCATCTAAATAACCTGGGTCACACCTGCCGGTGTTTGAAAAAATCTTACCTAAACGGTACAAGCTGGCTCAGCATCCGCAGCTACCAGCCCTTTGCCGTTGATCAAGCAGGTCTGGAGGAGGTGGGTGCCGGTGCTTCCGCTGCAGCAGAGCACCCAAGTTCTGTTGGAAAGGCAAGCGAAAGGGAGAAAACGCCAACTGACATAGTTCAAGCGTTTCAAAGTTAAAAATAAAACTATATCACAGGGCAATGTGACCGGGCTCAGCTTACGACCTCTTTCGTCTCTGTAGGTTATCAACACTCAATGTCTAAGTGCTGGAGGGGCAGAGGAGAGCCCATGGGAAAGTAGCGCTTAGAGCAACCCCGGACTTTGTTTCACAGAGGAGGGAGGAAAGCCTTTGCAAGAAGGGTCAGAGCAAGGCCAACACAGCCTGAGTCCTGTGTGTGCCGTGGGCAGGTCCAGCTGTGTCCAGGAGCTGGGGGAGAAGCAGCTGGCCTCTTGCTCTAATTATAACCCTGTGTTCCACCCAAGCCCCTCACTGGCTGAAGTAGCAAGTTGTGCAAGGGACACAGTTCCATGCTTCTGCTTCTCCCGTTTCTTCTCAGGACAGGTTAGCATCTGCTTTCCTCTGGCCCTGGCCTTTCCCAGGTGGCAGAGAAAGGGAGAGTTTGTCATTCAGAAACAGTCAGTTAGCAAGTCCAAGGAACAGAAGTAGAAGTGGTAGGAGGCTTGGCTATCATTTAGTACAAGTTCCTTTTTACATGTGAAAAGACACAGGATCAGGGAAGGTGAACTATTACATCCATCACCACAAGGCTCAGAGCTAGAAGAAAGACTTCTCAAAGTCTGGGATTCTTCGTCGGATCCTTTTCAAGATAGTTCTTTCAACCTCTTCTTTGAAAAAAAAAATAACGTGAATATTATCTAGTGCATCAAACTGCTCAGTGTGGCTCCCTTTTGAATGTGGGTGGATCTTCAGAGTAAAGAGATGAGTTTATATGTTCTGCTGTGATGAGCAAGCCGTCTCTGAAATTCCCTCCACCCCGTTCTCTCATGCACATTTGTTTATGTGGGCAAGCTCATCTGGGTGAAAAGCCAGACAATAGAAATGATAACATTGTATCCATCTTGTGTTGCAGCACTTCACTGTCTTTGTAACAAAGTTTTCTTGCAGATTCCTTAGGTTGTAGATGATGTCTCAGTCACTTCCTTTCCAGACTGGCTGCCTTTTCTTTTCTTCCTTCCCCCTGTGCCTGGCCTGGAATGTCCTGCACTGTGTTGAACAGGGGCAGCAACAGGGGCTGTCCTGACTTGTCCTGGACAGCCCCTCCTTCATTGGTAAGTTGATAAGTCACCTGTGGAGTTTTTAGTGAATGAATACAAGTACCCTGTGAATCTCTCAGGCAGCTTTTGGCAGGTGGAGGCAGGGAATTAGTAGTTAGTGTCTAGTTTAGTGTCTGTTCTCATCATGAAAGGCTGCGGACTTTTACCAGATGGTCTCTCTGTAGCTCTTGTATTGCATTGATTGGTGTTTCTGTATTGAACCAAACTTCCATTTTTGGCTAAGCCTCATTTGGTCTGGTGCATAGCTTTGTTACTATTGCCATGATGGAACACCATGACCAAAAGCAACTTGGAGAGGAAAGGGTTTATTTCTTATTTATTCAAATGAGAGTTTCTTCCTTGATTGTTTCTCCATGTGTGATGCTGGGGTCTGAACCCAGGCCCTGGCCCTCAGCGGCCAAGAACTGCATTACCATCCCCAGCTTGTCCTCAATTGATTTTCATTTCTAAGTGGAGGAGCAAGTGATGGTTTGTTTAAACTTTGCTGTCTATGAGGAAGGAGGGCTGGCTATCTGATGTGGCATCCATTTAGTTAATCCTGTTATGCTTTAGCATGTGCTTGGAAAGAGTGTGTGTGTGTGTGTGTGTGTGTGTGAGTGTGTGTGTGTGTGTGTGTGTGTGTGTGATATTTTAACTCTTTGAGAATTCGTACGGTGTATTTTGATCACATTTGCTCTTCTCCTGCCTCTTCCTCCCATGTCTACCCTCTTTTGCCCTCACCTCTCTACCCACCCAAGTGTGAATTTCCCTTTTCTTTTGGAAACCCACATCATGTCTAGTTTGTGTTTCCCTACTACTCTAGGGTGTGGGTCCTGCTCTGAACTGTGGTTTTATATAACCCAGGCTGGCTGATGATGATCTAGAACTTCTCGGCTTGCACATGTGTGCCACTGTGCTCAGTCTGGTACGGCACTCAAGTGCTCTGTACATGACAGGCAGACACCAGCTGAGCTCCATCCCCATCCCCAAGAACGTACATTCTTTAAAGATGGATCTGGAAACTGGCATCCCTCCATTACATCAAGCTCATTAATTTTGTGGCTAAATGTTTTCCATTCCTATAAAATTGCCTCTTAACTATGGACTGCTGCGTGATGATTTTGTATTGTGATTTTACAATAAATAGTTCAAGTGTTTCCACACTTGTGTTAGCATTTGCTTCATTTAGATTGGGTAGATGCTAATAACTGTGTACAAGCTCAGAACTGTATATCTTGTGAGGTGATCATCTTTCTTAATCATGTTCTATACTGTTCCATCTCTATCTGAGCTCATATTTCCCCTTGATATTCCACTTGGCAGGCATTGCGATGCAGTGCCTTCCTTCCTGTCTGCAGGTATCTGTAGCGATGGATCACTTCCCACTGAGAGCTGACACAGGGAAGCTGCAGGCCCTAGAGGGGCATGTGCTTTTGTTTCCATTCATTTCGAAGCAAACTCCAGTTTTCCTGAAGGAGCATGTGGCTTCATGTTCACACTTTTGTGGTTTTCCAGATTTTTCTCCTGCTGTTCATTTCTAAATTCACTCCATTGTGCCTGAAGAATATATTTTGTGTCTCTCTTTTAAAATGTATTACTTTAAGACTCTGTGGTGATTCGAACATTCTTGGCCCATGGGAAGCGCCACTGTTGGGAGGTGTGGCCTAGTTAGTGGAAGTATGTCTCTCTGGATGTGGGACTTTGAGGTCTCATTTGTGTATCCTGTGTGTGTGTGTGTGTGTGTGTGTGTGTGTACGTGTGTGCATGTGTGTGTGTATGTATGTATGTCCTGTCAGTGTGGCACAGCCTCCTCCTTGTTGCCTGTGGATCAAGATATAGAACTCCTGGCTCCTCTAGCACCATGCCTGCCTGCATGCTGCCATGCTTCCTGCCATGATGATAATGGACTGAATCTCTGAACCGGTAATACAGCCCAAATTAAATGTTGTCCTTTCTAAGAGTAGCCTTGGTCATGGTGTCTGCTCACAGCAATGAAACCCTAAGTAAGACAGACTCCAAATGCCTTTTATCCAAAACCTTTTCCATTTCATATCACTATATTATTTATTGAGAAGTTCTCATTTCATTATGTGTATTAAAAATGTTTCTAATTCTGCATTCTTTTTGAGTGGCTAGAAAAGATACTGAGTACGATTTGAAGGGTTGCTGAGTCTGTCAGTTTCCCTATACATTGCTTCCTCAGAAGTCTGTATCTTCCTATGTTGGTTTCTCCAGCCCTTCCTCTCTCTGGACTCTCACACTGCATTAAATTGAGTAGCAGTAGTGACTTCCTTGAAAACTTTGACTGGAAATTCCCCATGGAAAGCCTTCAGACTAAAGGTTAAGAACAAAACGGACGCTTACAGCCTCCAGTCATTAAAAGCAAATGATCCCTAAATCTGCTGCCCTTCTTGACAAAAGCTTAAGAGAGTTTGGGAGAGGAGAACTTTGGAATCTCTTCCCTCCTAGGAGAGAACTAGGAAACAAAAATAGGTTTTCCGTAAAAAGGAAAGTAATGTTGACAGAGAGAAGAGGTTGAGCCAGACATGGTGGTAAACACCTTTAATCCGGGCACTCAGAAGGCAGAGGCAGGTGGGTTTCTGTGATGAGTTTGAGGCTAGCTGGGGCTAGCCCATGTCTAAAATAAGAAACAAAGAGAGCTATGTTTTAGCTCAATGGTACAATACTTATCCCACACATGGAGTACCCAAGTTTAATCCTCAGCACTGTGGATAGGGAAATCAAAGAAAAGAAGAGACTTATTTTTCCTAGATAGTCTGGCATTTATTGTACTTTGAAATGCAGTTTACCCTACTGAGGGACCTTGGAATCCAGGTTGTCTCCTAGCGCACAGGTTTATCACTGGGTCAGCAGAGAATCTGAAGGAGGACCCCTGTGATGGCTAAGATCTTGTGAATGGTATGGATACCATGGAAGAAGGAGTGCCCATCTTACCTTCACTAGGACAGCTGTGCATGTATGACTGGATCTATGTCATAAGCATCAGAGCACATAGAAGAAGAATCCATGAACTTGTCCAGTGTTGGGGAGTGGGCACACCTGCATTTGAGACTCACTCATGAGACTCTTTGTGAGTCTAATGAATCAGAGGGCCTGAAGGTTGGGACGGAAGGAGGTAGCTATAGGACCCTGGCAGTAAAAGAGCAAAAGGAAGACTGGTGGAAATTCTTGGTAAGGTGGGCTTAGTCTTTGATGTAAAGATCTGGCTTGGTTGCTTTAGAGTCTGTTGTCTGTTTTCTGGAACCAAACTTGGAGCAGGAGGAGAGAGGACATTGAGATCTGTTATTGAAGAAGCCTTCTGGGGCTTCTTCTGGGTGCTAGCAGCCTGACTTTAACCCTGGTGTTCTCTCTGGTCACCGTGATCATTCGTGAGAGCAGCCAATAGGAAGAATAATAAGGATCAGAACTGGAACCCCCAAGAAGGCAGAAGGAAAGGGGTCTGTGCTTGGGGTGTGATGGGGTCTCAAAGAACACTGAAGTCAGGGAATAGAAGGTATGATTTGTTGGCGCTGCTGTGAATCAACTAAGAATGATGGGGGCTGGAGAGATGGCTTTGAGTCTGGATCTTCAGAACCCATGTAAAGTGCTAGGTGATTTAGAGGGAGCTGGCCAGCCAAACTAGCAGCGTCCATGAGCTCTGCACCCAATTAAAAGACTCTTTCTCAGTGAGTAATGTAGAGGGTGATGGGGAAAAATTCCTAAAGTCAACTTCAGGCCAACACACATGCATGCACATGCATGCACACATTGCTTACACACATGTGAACATGCATACATACACTAAAAAGAGTCACTGATACAGAGATTCAAATAAAGGACATAATTAAAGAACAAATAAAGGACATAATTAATAATAGTAATAATAATATTCTTTTTAGATTTATATACTTTATGAATGTGTATTTTGACTATGTATGTGTACATATGTGTGCAGTACCCAAGGAGGGCAAAAGACGACAGTGATTTCCCAGGAACTAGAGTTACAGACAGATGTAAGCTGCCATGTAGATGCTGGAATTCAAACCTAGGTCCTCTGGAAGAGCAGCCAATGCTCTTAAGTGCTGAGTCATCTCTCTGGCCCCTAAAGTACTTTTTTTTTTTTGGAACCATGGAAGTGTGTTGAGAATACAGCAGATAGCCATCGAAGGGTGTGCTATTGAATCAACGATAGACAATGTTATGAGCTACAGAGCTTTGTCCTGAAGAGAGGCCATGGCAACAGTGCAAAAAAAAAGCCTTAAAAAATGACCAAAATGGACCCCCCACACACACAAAGAGAGAGAGAGAGAGAGAGAGAGACCATTTAGAATAAAAGAGGAAAACATCCAGATGTCATTGCACACCCTTTTAATCCCAGCACTCAGGAGGCAGAGGCAGGCGGATCTCTGTAAGTTTGAGGCTAGCCTGGTCTATAGACTGAGTTATAGGACAACCAGACTTACATAGGGAGTCTGTGGTGGTTTGAATATGCTTTGCCTAGGGAATCGCACTATTAGGAGATGTGGCCTTGTTGAAGGAAGTGCATCATTTTGGGGGTGGGCTTTGAGATCCTCCTCCTAGCAAAGGGGGGTAAGGGGGAAGTCGGTCTTCTCCGGTTTGCCTTTAGAACAAGATGTAGAACTCTCAGCAGCTCTGGTGTTATGCCTGCCTCTGGTACTGCCATGCTTCCTGCCATGATGATAATGGACTGAACCTCTGAACCTGTAAGCTAGCCCCAATTAAATGTTTTTATAAGAGTTGCCTTGGTATGGGGGACTTTTGGGATAGCACTGGAAATGTAATTGAGGAAAATACGTAATAATAAAAAAAAAAGAGTTACCTTGGTCATGGTTTTTGTTCACAGCAGAAAAACCTTAACTAAGCCAGAGACCTTGTTTCAAAAAACAAACAATCCTTAAAAAAGAAAAGGAAATAAATATGCCATTAGACATATAAAGATGAAAGCATCCATTACATCAAACCTGCTCTGAACGAGGCATAAAAGGACCCCAAAGAGTGAATATTAGCTATAAAGGACTTGGATCTAAAATGCAAACCTGTGGTGGTTATCTTGGTTGTCAGTTTGACACCTGGGAAGGGGGAATCCCAGAAATTGCTTCCATTACACTGGCCTGTGGATATGTCTGTGAGGCCTTTTCTTACTCCTAATCGATGGAGGAGGTATCCGACTGTTCTTGGGCAGGTATGCCTTGGTTCTATAAGAAAGGTAGCTGAGCTTTCCCTAAGATGGTACCATAAAAAGAAGGAACCTCCTGTCCTGTCAGAGCCAAAGCCAAAGCCAAAGCCAAAGTTGAAGCAAAGGCATTGGAAACCAAGAAGGCAGAGCTGTCCACAGCCACAGAAGGACCTCACCTGTCACCCATCTTCCTGTAGCTTCAGAACCTGCTGCTCTAGAGGCAAATACCCAGACATTATGGAACCCAGGAGAAAGACAGGAAGTCCCTCCAGCCAGCAAGTCAGCCGTGAATGAGACAAAAGACAACACACTTCTGTTCATTGTGGATGTCAAGGCCAACATGCCACCAGATCAAACAGGCTATGAAGAGACTCTGTGACATTGATGTAGCCAAGGTCAATACCCTGATGAGACCTGGTGGGGAGAAGAAGACATGCTTAGCTGCCTCCTGATGATGATGCTCTGGATCTCTGGATGTCAGAGACTGAAATCAGCTATACTGAGTCCAGCTGGCTAATTTTCAATACACATTTTCTCCATTAAGAAAAAGAGATAGCTGAATAAGCTAGACAAGAAATGCAGTAAGCAACATTTCTCCATGGTTTCTGCTTTGGTTCCTAGCCTGGCTTTCCTGCTGATGCACTGTAGCCTGTAAGCTAACAAACCCTCTCCTGCCTCTATCCTAGTTATTTTAGGTCAGTGTTTTGTCACAGCAACAGAAAAGCAAAGCAGAACAATATCAAACTACTACATGTCAAAATTAAGAAGACAGATGTCCCACTTAAAAATGGACAACAGAGCTTGGTGGTGGTAGTGCATATCTTTAGTCTTGGCACTTGGGGAGCCAGAGGCAGGCAGATCTATGAGTTCAAGGCCAGCCTGGACAATAGAGTGAATTCCAGGATAGCCCGGGCTGTTGCACAAAGAAACTCTGTCTCAAGAAAACACCACCAACAACAACAAATGAGCAAAAGACTTGAAAAAATATTTCTATGAAGAGTATTAAAAGGCTTATAAGAGATTGAGAATTTGAAGCCTCATTAGCTGGGGAAGGAATATAAAATATTTGGGGTACTATAATTACAATCTGGTAATTTCTTAAAATGTTTAACATGAACTTGCCACATGATTCAGCAGTTCCATTTTGAAATCTACCCAAAAGAAATGAGAGCATGAACCCACGAAAAGATGTGTCCACAACTATTCATAGTAGCAGTGTCTGTGAGAGCCAGACGCTGAGGACAGTCCACATGTCCTTGTGCGATGACTATACAAACTGTGGTAAGTCCACACAGAGAAATGCTACTCAGCAAAAAAAGGAACCAGTTGCTGACTCATTGTATGCCAGGGAGAACTCGGGTAACATGCTGAATTAATATTTGTGAAAGGTGTATGACAAACTCATGAAAATTCGTTATTGTATTTGTTCTCTTTTACGTTTGAAAATGTCTATATATAATAATGTCTCTGTATAATACAATGTATATGTAATGCACGCATGTATATAACATATATAATATAATTATATATAAGTGTTTCTATATACTACAATGCGGCCTTTAGCAATTCTTTTACAGAAACAGAAGGACAGACCCATGCTGAGGAGAAGCTTTTAGGATCGACAACTCTGTTCTCTAGGCTGAAAGAAGTGGAGGGGCTTCAGTGTGCTCAGATTTCTGGGCAGAGACCTGAACATCCAAAGGGGCTGACTATAGACTTCAGTGCATCATAGATGATAGTAAGAGCTGATTGGTGGGTATACAATTTTAACTCTTTATTTTACACTTGATTTTTAAAAAAGATTTCTTTATTTTTATTTATGTGAGTACACTGTAGATGTCTTCAGACACAGCAGAAGAGGCCATCGGATCCCATTACAGATGGTTGTGAGCCACCAGGTGGTTGTTGGGAATTGAACTAAGGACCTCTAGAAGAGCAGTCAGTGTTCTTAATCACTGAGTTATCTCTCCAGCCCTTTACATTTTATTTTATAGTCCATGCAAATAGCGTCAGATTTTAGTGTAGGTACAGCAGTGATGGTACCAGATTGACTGAAGTCTTGTTTTGTCAACAAACAATACTTAACAGAGATTATTCACCATGACACAGTTAATGTGATAATAGAATGAATAATAATGTCAACATAGCCATTACTCTTAAGAAGAAATCAAATTTAACTTTCCATTTAGCTCGAACCCACAGTTGTGATAGCCTAATTATTTTAGAACATTGACCATTTGTTCCCTGTTTTTGACATGTTCTTTCCTTATTTGGAATTTATTTCTACTTGTAGATATAAAGCTACTCATGTAAAATGGGATTAGCATAAATTCAAGGTTCACTTATTATGATCCATTCACTCCTATAAATAAATAAACATTCTACTTTATGTCAATCATTTCATATTTAACAAGCGTCTATAATAGTACTCTTTTCTTGATAGTTATTATTTGGCTAAAAGTGATTTCCTAAAGCATAAATTATCAAGAAAAGCCTGAAATGCTGGCATTTTAAAAATCATTTATCCCTAACTTCTTCATAAGAGTATTAAAAATAAGATTAAATAAAGGAGTAGGGTTGGGGGTAGGTATAGACCAAATAGGCTACAGAGCAGTTTGAAAAGTAAAGTCTATGAAATGGTTGGGAGGTGTGGCTTAAAGGCAGAAAAGGCCACCTGGATCCTCATATCCAAAGGAAGCAGCTACAGGAGAAGGAGATGTTGAGAGTCCAAGAACTGAGCTTGCAGCTTCTGGCTGTCCCACCATGCCAATTCCCTCCCAGGGAAACCAGGCAAACCACACACACACATTTAGAATAGTCTAAGTCTACTGTCACTTGCACTTGGCAATTGCACTTATTTGAGAGGATGAACAACTTCCAAGAGAAGATGGACAGATTAGATAGGACGTGAGGGCTGGAGAGCAGGATTCAGGGGAACTGGCTTGATCCTGTGGTGTCAAGCGCCTGCTGGGATCGCACATGTTGCCTAAGCTGTGTTACTGAAGAGTTGCAGGAGGCTTTCCCCTCATCAGGGGCACTGTGGGAATAGAAATCAGATAGCCCAAAACACTGCCAGTCAGCTTTAGCGCTAATGAAAATTGAAGAATGAGCCTAGGCTGTGGAACGGCGGCTCAGCCGGATGCTTTCGCTCACTGTGCTAGAGGCTCTGGATTAGATGGCCAGAAGAGAGGAAGGAAGGAAAGAAGGGGTGCGGTATTGGGGGTGTAGAGAAGGGGGGAAGCATAGGCCAGTCTGCTATTAAATGAGGAAGAGTGAAAAGCTTGGAGACAGGGTGGACTTCCAGTTTCACATTAACTCTAAGCAAAAGCCAAGTTGTTTTTCAAGGCAATGTGGTAAGGAAGATCAATGTCTTGATATTTTTAGCAATCCACATGTATTTAGCATATATATCTGTGTGTATATATTTATAGTTATATTTGTATCTATCTATATATTACAACTCCCAATTATATCCTAGGAAAACTCACTCCATGTGGAACAGATTTCTTTCTGAAACTTAGACGTTTGTTATGCATCATCCAAAAATCCAAACCTTATTTTCCATAGGCACAATGTCTATAGCATGTCATTTGCACAGCAGACAAGAAGATGGGCCAAAATAAAGTACAAATTGGCTTGAGACCTTCAAGTGCTCCAACCTGCCCACAGTCATTCAATAAGGGTTTAATCTGTTTGTCAGCTTTGCAGCAGGCGTGGTCTTTCCATGAACTTCCATTCCCAGAGGCTTTGCTTTACATCAGGGGAACACGTAATGAAGAAACACCAAAAGCATTCCCACCCATGTAAATAAGTCGCAGAATGTGTTGTCATAGACACAGTGCTGTGTTGTGCTGGTGTGCTTTATAACGTACGGCAAACATTATGCCAACATTGCGCTGTGAACACCCTCATGCACCATTACCTTAAAATAAATCTAATACTCAAGAATGCCTCTGAAGCCAGGTGTGGTGGCTCATGCCTTCAACCCCAGCATTCAGGGTTATCCTGGATTACAACAACAGCAACAGCAACAGCAACAACAAAAACAGCAGCAGCAACAACAACAAAAGGTACCCCAGTGAGCTGTGAAATAAACTCAACAACAGTGCTAATGAAGCTGGTATGGTAGCATAGGCCTGAAGTCCCAATTAGCTGGTAAGAAGAAATAGGAGAATGGGAAGCTCAAAGCCCATTTAGGCTGCAGAGCAACTTCAAGGCTAGCCTGGGAAACTTAGTGAGACTCCCATCTCTACTGAAAGGGATGGGAGAAGTGAGAGAAAATTAGGAATTGAGTGCAGTGAGAGAACACTTACCTAGCATGTTCAAGGAAATGGGCTCAGTACTAGGTAGCTATCAGCCCTCACTATCATCGGGATAGAATTTGATTCTCAACACTTTCATGAAACATGACAAGCTGACTACCACAACTGGTCAGAGAAATTATCAAAACATATGAATTAAAAAAAAAAAAAAACGACAACAACAACTCACTTGAACACTTGGTAGGCTGAGACAGGATCTTGAGTTCAAGGTAAGCCTTGACTACATTAGGAGACTTTTTTATGGTCCATTTTGAAGAGAGTTAAAAAGTGCTGGTTTTTATTTTTTGGTTTATTGTTTGTTTGTTTGTTTTTGTTTGTTTGTTTGTTTTTGAGACAGGGATTTTGGTGCACCCCTAGCTGTCCTGGAACTTGCTCTGTAGACCAGGCTGCTTTCGAAATCACATAGCTCTACCTGTTTCTGCCTCCTGAGTGCTGGGACTAAAGATGTACACCACCATGCCTGGCAAAAGTGCTTTCTTATCTAATTAAAACTCATGTAGGATGGCATGGTCTGTGACTTTCTTCTACAAGATGGATAATGTAGAGTGTGAGAAGTAGCAAAAACAACCATCCATTTGACCCATTACATATTCTACCATATTCCCCAAGTCCTTCTGGAGAGGCCTTTGTTTTCTGTCCAAGTCACATAGAGGGGGCTGAGAGGTGGAAAGACGATACAGATTACCCCAGTTCTGCTTGGGTAGACTTTACAAGGGTGAACTGGGGAGAGAGGGGGTATTGCTGTGGAAATGTAGATGGGGACTGGGGATGTAGCTCAGTGGTAGATTACTTGCCTACCTTGTGCAATGTGTTGGGTTAGAATCTCTGGTCCTGCAGAAACACAAACAACAAACAAAACAACTAGACCTGGTGTTGTGGCATATATCCTGATCAGGCAGGATTTGGCATTCAGGCCTAGCCTGGGCTACATATCAAGACCTTGTGAAACAGAAAGAGGAGGAGGAGGAGGAAGTATGTTTGGAGGGCAAAGGCAAAAGTTTGAGTAAAAGTTGAAGAAGCAGCAAAGGCATTGGACAAAGTTAAGCATGGCTTTGTGGTAAAGTTTCTGTAGACATTAGGAATAGATGGATCATATCTGAAACGTATGAAGGTGATATACAACACATTTATAGAAAACATACTAAATGAAAAATAAAACAAAAACAAAAACAAAAGAATTTCCTCTAAATCATCTCTCTGCTTCAATACAATGATTGAAGCCTTAGCTGAAGCAGCAAGATAATGAAATAAAAAAGGCTAAAATAGGAAAGGAAGAAGACTGACTCTCTCTGCTTACAAATGACATGACTATACTTAAGACCCCATACAGAGTTAACAAATACTTCAAAGTTGATGTATACAAGATCAATATATAAAAAACCAGTGGCTTCTTATGTACCCAAAGTGGACTTGCAGGGAGAGAAGTTAGAGGGAAGATCTCATTCATAATAACTCCAGAAGACAGACTTTCTAGGCACAAACATATTCAATTAATAAAAGAAAGACCTCTACACCATGCAGTGGTGGCACACATCTTTGGTCCCAGCACTTGGGAGGCAGAGGCAGGTGGATTTCTGAGTTCGAGGCCAGCCTGGTCTACAGAGTGAGTTCCAGGACAGCCAGGGCTACACAGAGAAACCCTGCCTCGAAAAAGCCAAAAAATAGATAGATAGATAGATAGATAGATAGATAGATAGATAGATAGATAGATAGATAGATAGATTTAAAAAAAAGACCTCTACAATGAAAATGGAAAAGGGAAAGCTGGGCAGTGGTGGCGCACAACTTAAGTCCCAGAACTTGGGAGGCAGAGGCAGATGCATTTCTGAGTTCAAGGCTAGTCTGTATGTAGCCTGGTCTACACACACACACATACACACACACACACACACACACACACACACACACACACACACAGAGAGAGAGAGAGAGAGAGAGAGAGAGAGAGAGAGAGAGAGAACTAGAACAGCCAGAGCTATACAAAGAAACCCTATCTAAAAGGAAAAAAAGGAAAGAAAGAAAATGGAAAAAGGAAATCAAGGATTCTATTAGATACTTGAGAGATTTTCCATGTGACATGATTGGCAGAATTTACACTGTGAAATGGCTATATTAAAAGGAATCTACCAATTCAATGCAATTTTTTTTTTTTTTGGTTTTTCGAGACAGGGTTTCTCTGTGTAGTCTTGTAAGAATTATGATGTAGTTCTTCACAAAACTGGAAAAAAGTACAAGAATGTATATGGCACCATAAAAGACCATGGAGAACCAAAGAACCCTGAGGAGAAATAAAGGGTGGAGCTATCACAATAGCTGACCCAAATTACACTGCAGAGCTGTAGTGACAAATGTGGCCTGGTGCTGGCATAAGAACAAGACAGGCAGACAGGGCACCAGGAAGCAAACCAACAAAGCTCTGTCCCTCCCCTTTTATGGAAGTGTCAAAAGCATGCAGTGAGAAAAAAAAACCTTTTTAACAAATTCATTATCAATTCTGGATGTCTATCTGCAGCAGAATGAAGTTAATTCTATATTTTTTACCCTAAACAAAAACCAAGTAGAACATGACACCCAGATGGCAGGGCATACATGATTTATCTGATCCTCAGTCAATCACAGCTATAGACACATATGGTCTGGTCAATCATAGCAACAGCATATGGACTGCTGTATGTGCAACCTAAACCTCTACCCACTTTCCCAGGAAGGGCTTTGGGAGTCCGAAGCTAACAATAGCAGATTCAGCCAAGACATTAATGAACCGAGTGAGCTAGAGTCGGTTCCTCTTCAGGGCTATGTTGAACACAAGATAGAATTGCCAAGTAGGAATACTGTGTTTACCCATAAAATGGTTACTGCTTGTCTCCCACAGGCCAAGTGTGGACTTATGTCGGGTGACTTGGAATTGAATGAAACACAGTGATGGGCAAGTAGCTTAAGCCTGGGAAACTCAGCCTGGGGAATCTGGAAACATAACAGCAGACCAAACTACCAGACGCTTCTCATTTGTGCCCCTGTTTTGACCACCAAGTGGGATGTTCTGTCTGCTCAGAGTCCTAACTTTTCTTATTCCCTAGTGACTTGTATCCTTTAAGTCTTTTTAGACATCGTAGGCCCCATATTGATGCCCATTTCTGTCCTGCCTCTCTCTTACCTTAGCTATTATAAATACCCTGCAATGCCCATTTCCAGTCCTGCTTGATGGATTTCAGTCTGGGCATATTGTGTGTGTGTGTGTGTGTGTGTGTGTGTGTGTGTATTCTTATGGTAAAAGGCCTTGCACCTAAATGTCATTTCTTAATTATGAAACCAGCATGCCTGGGAGGAATAGAGAGCATCTAGAGACATCTGTGCCTCACTCAGGCTATCCAGGCTGTTAAAACAAGACACCCCAGGGCATTTGAATTCCCTTTAGAAATCTCATGCTGGAGGGGAAAAGTTAAAGCCTGATAGCAGCCCGAGAGGCTCCTCTACCCACAGAGATTCCACAAATCACTTGGCTGGAGAGACAAGAACCGCTCAGTGACAGGCCGGACCACACTACTCAGTTATGGATATCTTCATCTTCTCTTTGGAGACCCTGAGGCAAATCACTTAATTTCTTCATACCTCTTCCCAATATTGCCACATGGAGTAACTCTCCCCCTTTCTGCATTTATCTATTCCTTGTTTGTTTAATTGACAGTTAATTGTTTTCTAAATGACCGGTTGGCTAGATCTGATTTAGTTAGGCTATCATGGCGAAGGTTCTGACCCTCAATAACTAACAATATCTACCATCACCACCCAAACACACATACTGATCCCTCTTCTCCCTCCTCCCTCTCCCTCCATCCTTTTCTCTCCCTCCCTTCTCCTTTCTCTCCCTTTCTTCCTTCCATCCATAAACACATTCTTAGAGTCTTGTGAAACTGTGATGGGAACTGGATTCATTATTGTTTTTACCTCAAGCTTCCTGCCTTGTATCAAGCCTCTGAGCGGCCTTCTATGTTCTTTTTATGCAGCCACATCAGCGCTATTTAAAGTTTTAGGTGTACCCTTCAATAGGCAGTCCAATTTGAGAATTTTAACATGGAAGAGTTTCTTAGGATAATGTTTCGGGACATATCTGAGGTTATCTCCCCTCCTCACCTTGTACATATGCATTCTTTGGACTTTCCAACCTTCTGTTTGTTGTATTTTATACTTAATTTTCTCTTGCTCCCACATGGTACATTGTATGTAAGCTACATGCAAGCTTTAATGTTTCATTATTTTAAAACCTGACTGTCACCCACTGTCACCACCCAAACACACACACACACACACACACACACACACACACACACACACACACACTCACACACGTTCCTCTAGCCCTCTCTGCCTTCCTCTCTCTGTCCCTCCTGCTCATTTTCTCTCTATTTCTCTCCAAAGTAAAATATTCAGCTTTCAAACATTGAACTCATGTTTAAATGTAATCTTTCACGTTATTTTTGTTTCTATTTTAGATCAAGTTTGCTTTTATGCTCTTTGCACATTATTGTTATTATTGCCATAAATATTTATTTAGGTTTAATCCTGTTTGAGTTCTTTGATCATTGTTGTTTCTTTCATCTCTTTGTTCTTTCTGACGTAGACTCAGAAGTAGCTCACTTACTGAGAGTCTGCTAATTACAATTTCAAACTCCCTTCAAACGTCTTTAGTATGTTTTTATTCTCAAACAATAGGTTAGGTAAGTACAGAATTTATTTTATTTATTTGAAAAGTTTTCTAGTGGTTGCAGCTTTATTCCTTTGGAGATAATTTTAATGTCTAGCTGATTTTAATATATTTATATTTCCCCCACAATTTATATTTCTATATAAAAGTGTTTATGCAAGACTTTTTATATTTATTGTATCTATGTTTCATCTTATGTCTTTAATCTGAATGCACTTGAACTTCAAAATCCTGGGCATTCCTAAGCTATTTAGGGTGTTTTGTTCTGTTTTTCAACTGCTGTCTGCTCCCCTGCTTCCCAAGCTTCACCCTGTTTAGCCACAACCTCAGAAGTCTGACATGTGGATTTAATGACTTCCTTTGATAGCTTTTGCAGACCTTTAATTTTGCTTTCTCCAGTGTCCTCTCCCTACCACTTGTAATCTAGCAATAAGGAATCTAGTTGTTGTGGGCTAGCTTTGTCTGCAAGATGCTTTTCTGTCACATAAAGAATTAAAGGACAAGAAGTTTGTAGCCCACCACATACACAGTTTATCTCAGCAGAGATAGCGAAGAAACATATACAATATGAAAAGCCAGAGTGAGCCTCCTGTATAATATAGGATATGGGGGCCAAAGAAGGAACATTGTCTCCTTCGGGGAAGTCTGGGTTATTGTCTTAGGGTTTTACTGCTGTGAACAGACACCATGGCCAAGGCAACTGTTATAAGGACAATATTTAATTGGGGCTGGGTTACAGGTTCAGAAGTTCAGTCCATTATCATCAAGGTGGGAACATGGTAGCATCCAGGCAGGCATGGTGCAGAAAGAGCTGAGAGTTCTACATCTTCATCTGAAGGCTGCTAGCAGAATACTGACTTCCAGGCAGCTAGGATGAGTCTTAAAGCCCACACCCACAGTGACACATCTACTCCAACAGGGCAATACATCCCAACAGTGCCACTCTCTGGGTCAAGCATATATAAACCATCACATTACACTCCCTGACCCCCATAGGTTGTTCAAATACATGAGTCTGGGGGGGGGCATTTCTAGCCATAGCATAATTTAAAAAGTACTTTTAGTCCAACTTCCAAAGTCCCCATGGTCTATAGGAGTATCAACAATGTCAAAAGTCCAAAGTTCAAAGTTTCTTTTGAGATTCATCCAACCACTTAACTGTAATCCCCAAAGCAAGACAGAAAACCAGCTGGTCAAACTCCAAACTCTGCATCTCCGTGTCTGATGCCAAAGAGGTCTTCAGATCTCCAACTCCTTTTACATTTTTGTTACTGCAACATATTTATTTCTCCTGGGCTGTTTGTATTCTGTTAGAAGCTTTTCTCAGCAGATAGATCACGGTTTTGGTTTCTCCAACATCTTGGGGTCTCCAAGGCAACTTCTATGTTACAGCTTTTTGTTTCAATGTCTGGGATCCACACATGATCTCTGGTCTCCTCCAAAAGAGCTGGCATCACTTCTGCAGCTCTGCCCTCTGTATCACTCTAAGCTCATGCTGATCCACTCCACTGTTGCTACTATTCTTGGTGATCATCCATGGTACTGACATCTCTAATATGCTGGGGTCTTCTGCTGCAACTAGGCTTCACCAATAGCCTCTCAAAGACTCTCTTCGTGGTGATAAGCCTCAAATCCTTGCACGACCACTTCAGTCTTGGGCCACCAACTGCAACTGAGGCTGCACCTTCACCAATGGCCCTCCACAGCCTTTCACAGTGCCAAGCCTCAGCTGCTCTTCATGACCCCTTTACACCTTCAACACCAGTCCCACCTGGGTGGCTCTTACACATTACCACATACAGCTTCAGCATGAGGTACATTTTTGGGATTTCTGGAACACAGCTTCTTTGTGCTCTCACAAAACACTTCCCAGAAGATTTCACCTTGATGACGCTAGACACTTCTTAATCAACACTAATTTCTTAGCTCCAGCTAACCAGCATCAATTGTCCCTTCTGCTTTACACACTAAAGCCAGAGCCACATGGCTGAAGCTGCTGAGTTCTGCTGCTTGCAGGGGCTGGAACATGGCCCCCTTGTTCTATTACATTTTCATCAGCTTTCTGTTTTCCAACTCCTTCACTGCCTATGCTTGGCTGTCCTGGTTCTTGCTCTGTAGACTAACTTTGAATTCTGAGATCTGCCTGCCAGTCTCCTGGGATTAAAGGTATGTACCACCATACCTGCATTTAAGCTTCTCTTCACCTAGAACTTGCTCTGTGCCAGGCTGGCCTTGAATTTAGAGATCTGCTTGGCTTTATATCCTGGGATTAAAGGTGTGCACCACCATGCCTGAATCTAAACTTAGCTGGGTAGGATCTTGCCCCAAAGTCTCACTCCCTTAATCTGCTATCTCCTAAAACATGGGATTCAGCTCCATTTCACTTCCTGGTGCCCCTTTAAAACTCAAACCATATAGTCTATATTTTTCCTTTCTAAGCTTGCTATCCTTGTTCAAAATGCTCTTCCTGTGACTTAATCAGAGAACAAAGTCTCTGATGGAGTTTTTTGAGACTTCCTTTGTCAACAAAGTTAATATACATTTCTTCACCTTAGCCTCAGGTAGACTCTTCAGACGAGGACAAAAGGCAGCCACATTCTTCTTCAAAATACCACAAAAAGTCTTCTGGCCAGGTTTTAAAATTTTTCTCCTCTTGAACCTCTAGAACCAGGCTTCCACAGTTCAAATTACCTTCTGCAACAAAATCTTCCATATTCCTATAGGATGGCTCATCAAACCCGAAGGGGGGGGGGGAGAGAGAGAGACAGAGAGAGAGAGAGAGAGAGAGAGAGAGAGAGAGAGAGAGAGAGAGAGAGAGATTTGCTATGACTCAGAGGCAGAGGGTGGGTTTATGAGCTTCAGAAGAAAAATCATCCAAAATGTAGGTGGAAGGGGAAAGTGGGCCTATTGGGTGAACTGCCCAGAAGGTAAGGGCACAGCAAAGATAAAACATAGAATTAGAAGGTGTTAAGCTGGGCTGGAGAGATGGCTCAGTGGTTAACAGCACTGACTGCTCTTCCGAAGGTCCTAAGTTCAAATCCCAGCAAGCACATGGTGGATCACAACCACCAGTAATGAGATCTGATGCCCTCTTCTGGAGTGTCTGAAGACAGCTACAGTGTACTTACATATAATAAATAAATTTAAAAAGAAAAAGGTGTTAAGCTAGGAGTATCAGAAGGTCAGAAAGAAATATATGCTAGCCACAGGGAGGATTAGAAGTGCCCAGCCATTGAGCTAGCTAAGGCATATAAAAATTAACTGGTGTGTGTGTGTGTTTCATTCAAGAATCCAGCAGCCAGAATAGAGCAGTTTAACTAATTTAATGCTCTACAGGAAAGGGAGTTGGACAAGAGTCTGGGAGTAAACTTTTAAAATTAGAAGTCAGTTTGCACTCATTTCTGGATGTTCTCTAAGCCTTGATGGGGTTGGTCTAGCCTCTCTCTTGATATATACCTACTTAAGAATAAACTTCTTTCCCCTTCCACCTACATTTCAGATAATTTTCCCTCTGTAGCTCCTAAACACAATCCCTTAAGAATCATCTTCTGCCTTTCCTCATAGTCAAGCAGTACATGAAAAGGCAATTAAAACATGTTATCGAAGCCAGGAATTCAGTTACTTTTCACCTATCAGTTTCCACCTTATTTTATGAGACAAGCTCTCTCATTGAGGCTATTTAAACAAGCCCCAGGAATCCTCCCATCTCTAGCTCCCTAGTGATGGGATTAAAGGTGGTTGCTGCTGTCTGGCTTATTGCGTGGGTGCTAGTGGGGAACTTAAGTCTTCTCTTTTACTGAGTTCAGTCACTGCTGCCTGTCGGAAAATTGACTGATCTTGTTGTTTTGATCATGTGACCACAGCTGTGGTGAGTTCACGGAGTGCAACAGCTATGTCACGTCCAGAAGACAGCATCTCACAGCACTGCCCCCATCCTCCTTACATTCTTTAGGCCCCTCTTCCCAAGTGTTCTCTGAGCCTTGGAAGGGTTTATATCGATACCCCTCTTAGGATTGAACATTCAACAGTCATCTGTTCCCAGCGCTCTGACCAATTATGAGTCTCGGCATTAGCTACAGAAAGATGTTTCTCTGCCAAAGTTGAGAATAAGATTAGTCTATGGGTCTAAGGATACATTTTTGATGGCAAAGTAACATGCCCATTTAGCAATTCAACACCAGTCGATTGCTTATTGGGGCCTACAACCTCCCGAAGTGTGGGTTTATGGCCAGGTATATGGTAGTGATATTTTTGAGAAGTAGCTTTGGGTTTAGTTTTGAAGACTTAAAAAATACTGGGAATAAATATTGAAGATTTGAATGCGTAGTTTAGGCTTGTGGCAGGACACAGACCATCCCTTTCAATGCTTCCCCAGTGGACTTTCTTATCTCCTCATGGTTCACATAATAAAGTAAGTTAGTATTCGATGGGCTAATCGTAAGAGACTTCTCTGGCTTATTCTTTCTTCATTACAGTCTTGAATTATTATTAGGGCTTGTTAAAATATGTAATGTAATTTTCTCTGAACAGAACTTATGTGGCAGCCCTGGTCTCAGCATTCTGTATACTCATCCACAGATAATAGACTCCTACTCTTCTCATATGATGTGGGAATACTGAGGGGTTATGCAAGATGCCCAAGATAGCACAGTCAATACATTCTAAACCCAGACCCAGACTGTGTAGGTCTACAGCTGGACTTTTAGTTTCCACTGAGACTATAAGTCAGGATTCCTTTGATAGTCCTCTGTTCCTAGGAATTTCTCCCTGAGCAGTAGTCACAATTTAAATTAATAATTAATTTAGTCAATGTTTGTACCAGTATCTTTCAGAGCAGGAAGCGTTCCACCCTGCATCACTGACACTGAGACTAGTGTACTGTTGATGCCCAATAATTTCCTAGTGAATAAATGCATAAAGGAAGGAAGCGTTTCTTTCATGGAGTAATGCCTCCCTCTGGTGGGATTTTAGAATATTGTTTAACCACTTCCTAAATTCACTCCCCACATCCTTCCCCCAAACCAATGGCCATAATTTCTTCAGGATAGGCTTGTCACCCACTTGTTGGCTTGGTGAGATGAACTGTGGAACTAGGCAAGTACCAGGCACCGATTTACGTCCAGAAGTTGGTCAAAGCACATCTATAACTAACTTCCTTGTTCAGAATGACCCCTCATGTGCTTTCAGAGCCTCCTCTTTCAACACCAAAGGGATCTATCCAGAATCTCCAGTTCTGATCATACAATCCTCAGGATATAACCGCAGAAATAATCCCTTCCCTATCAACTGCCAACACAGAAGTGCAGTTCTCAACTCAGAGGGAATAAGAAAATTTATTCTGGAACAAATATGAGTTACTATGGCCCCAGGGACAAATTTAAATTGTTCTATATACTGTTTTGTGGTAGCAGTTTTACAGAGTTTTTATATTTCCGAGCAAAGAGAGCTATAACTGAAGACGTTTAAAGATACATTGATGTTAATGGAAACTTCAGGTAGGTTAGATCCAGCAAATCAAGAGAAACTTCTGCTGTAAGGCTCAGATGCATATAACATGCTTAGCTTTTGGGTTGGTGGAAGCTACATTCCCAAATTCGTACATTCCCAAACGACTTACTTAATAGTCACAAGAACATGACAGAGTTGTGTGACCAAACAAGTGGCTATTTAAGGGGCCGAGATAACCCAAAATAATTGACACTGAACCAGTCTACAGCCTGGAATGTTTAACCCGGGCGTGTCCTCTACTCCACCCCCATCTGTTATTTTAATTCACGTATTTGACAAGAGGAAAACCGCACAAATTACGCTCTACCAAAAAACCCTACTTTTTTTTTTTTTTTTACACAATCTGAAGAAACAAAAAAGAAACAAACACAATACAATAGTAAAGAAGAGATACTTTCCTAATCTATTCACATAAGGGCAACTCATTAGCTTCCGATTCAAACCAGAAATAAGTAAAAACAGGAGGAATGTTTTTAGAACAATCTACGAATGCAGTCAGATGCTCCGTTCCTTTTAATGTCTCCAGCACTCTATCCCCTTTTCTATCCCCAGCCGCCAGCGGAGGCCGGAAGCCAGATATCAGCGCGGGCTGTTCCGTCCCTCACCACTCTATGGTAGTCGGGTTATTCTAGCCAGGAGAACTCTGTGGTTCCGGGGCGTGCTGGGAGGCCTGCATTTGAAGATGGAGGCGGGAAGATGGAGGCGGTAGCTGTCACTAGGTTGGGGTTCTCCCGCGCGGGAGGCCTATGGGACTGTGTCGTGTCCTGAACAGTCGAGAGGAGCTTGTTTGCAATGAGTCTTCCGCGCCGGAGTAGGAAACGGCGGCGTTCATCGTCCGGCTCCGACACGTTCTCGGGAGATGGTGATAGCTTTGTTAGCCCTCAGCTCCGGTGTGGACCGGTGCTGAGTCCACCTCCGGGGCTGGGACGCGGCCGGAGGCTCACAGGGACAGGTACTCGACCCGCGGGGCCGACGCGGCCGAGGGCAGCAGGGGTTGAGATGGGCTGCGAGAGTATCAGGGCCATGCACTCCCGCACCGGAGCTGGATAGCTGGAGGCAGGGCTGCTATCCAGTACCCGGCCTGGGACTCAACCCTGGGGATGGCTTCCCTCTTGGCCAGCATGCACAGCTGATGGTGTTTTAGTCCACCACTGCCCCAGTAGATATGGGCGTTCTTTGGTTTTTGGGTCTTTACACCTTCCCAGAAACAACTTCCAAGTTGGCCAGATCCTGTCACCATGTCGAGGGTTTGCTTAGGATAAATGTCCAGTGGTACAACTTCATATATATAAGTACCAAATTTCTGGGTGTGGTGTAGGATGCAGGCTCTTTGGACTGCAAAGAGCAAAGCTGGAAGGCACATGTTGTCTTAGAACCTTAACCCAGTTCTTGTTTGCTTTTTTGAGATAAGGGCTTGCTCTAGGTCAGGCTGGGTGCTGTCTCGATCTCGGACCAAGGGTGTTTATCCGTAAATGTTGGGATTATAGGCCTACACCAGTGCATTTCATAATTCTTTGCCCTTGGTTATGCAGATACCTCAGTACTAAATCGTAAAGAGAAACTCATCTAACAGCTTTGTAATGCTTAATCACCCTTCTACCTCCACATCTGTACAAACTTTTTATTCAGTGTGTATAGCACACTTTTTGGTTTTTTCGAGACAGGGTTTCTCAGTATAGCCTGGCTGTCCTGGAACTCAACTTTGTAGACCAGGCTGGCCTTGAACTCAGAAATCCATCTGCCTCTGCCTCCCAAGTGCTAGGATTAAAGGCTTGTGCCACCACCGCCCAGCTATAGCACACTTTTGTTTGTGGCTCTTAAGAGTTTTCAAATTTTCATCTAGTAAATAAAAAATTGCTAGCATTTTTCTGTATAGGATCAGTTTCTTAATAGGTCTCTAGAAGTGAAGATGTGTTTTAAGTTTGGTAGGAATTCAAACAGGTTTAACTACTAAACTTGTATGTTGGAGGTAATTAAATTGTTTTTGTTTTTCTGAAAGGAACAAACAAGCGAAGAGTTTCTGATGACCAGATAGACCAGCTGCTGTTGGCAAATTGGGGACTTCCTAAAGCAGTTCTGGAGAAATACCATAGTTTTGGTGTAAGAAAGATGTTCGAATGGCAGGCAGAATGCCTTTTGCTTGGTCACGTCTTGGAAGGAAAGAATCTAGTTTATTCAGGTATTCAAATTTATGTAAACTCCTTTCACTAAAATTATCAGTGTGAACAATTCTCTTTTGGGTTGGTTACATTTTTTAAACAGGAGGAATGTCATCATTTGCATCCTGACATCATGAAAGTTCTGTTGTGTGGTAGAGGAGGGAAACAAGGACATTTGCAACGTATGTAGGAAAAATTCTGCTTGTTTAATTTAACGTATGTCTCAGTGAGTCTGAGTCTGTAATGCTTAACGTATGTCTGAGTGAGTCTGTAAGAGATGCCAGCCTGCTCTTTCCTCATTTGATCTCAGTTGCTTTTAACTTTTGTATTCATAACTGAGGTGATTGTGCAGGGTCATACTTACAAAACAATATGTCGTATACTTTATAAGGTTTACATGGGTTTTCAAGAGCAACTCTGATATGAACAATTTTTAACCTATGTTTACTGAAGTGACTTAAGGATCAAATATAAGATACAGTTCCTTTGTGCCAGTTTCCTCTGAAGTTCTGAGCCATTCAGATGTTTTTTATAAGGCTATGAAAAAGAACCACAGTAACAACTAGGTAGATATAAGTTCAGAATGATTGGGTTTGGGAACTCTATCATTTACTGGCTGCTTGGATTTGTAAATTGGAGGGAGAGTGGAGGAGGGGGATGCTAACTGACTTGGTACTGCTGAGGGTTAATTATAAAAGCTTTGAACAGTTTGGTATACACAATTCCTAAGTGTTTAAAGTGTGGCATTAAGCAGCAGCGTCAGCCGGTTGCTGACTGGAGGAATGGGCTAGGCATTTCAGTTTCTTAACTCACAACGTTGGCCAGCAACTCACACAATGAAGATGTTTTTACCTTAGATATATATTGGATCTGTGGACTTTCTGTCCCTAACTCCTCACCATCTTCTTCTAGATCTGGCAATACACTTGATAACACATTTATCTTTTTCTCTGCTCTTACCCTGATCCCGACTTTCTCACTGTGTTTCTAAGAACATGTTAGTCATTTTGTATTGCTTTCAGGATAGACCAAAAAAGTCTTTAGATGGTAGGATTATGGCCCTCTTTTTTGTGTGTGGCATTTAAACATTTAAAAAATCTGTAGTTATGTATGTATATATGTCTGTGTGTGTGTGGGGGTGCTGTACATACAGTGTGCACAGAGACCAGAAGAGGAGGTTAGATCCCCTGGAGTAGGAGTTACAGGCAGCTGTGAGCTGTCTGATAGGGTGCTGGGAATCAAGCCTGTGATGTACTCTTTCGTAACTACTATGCCATCTCTCTAGCCCTAGTCTCAAACCAACAACCACTGCTGTCTTTTTTTAATCTCTCTATTCTCCCCTGAAGGACTTTGTACTCAGGCTCATACTCACTTGTAGCCACGTTCTAGACTTTCCTCCAGGCCTTTGCACATAGCACATGATGTTTCTGATGTTTGGCATTCCTTTCCTCTCTCCATGGTTTTCTTTCCTTTCTGTAATTTTTCTTACAGCTCCTCTCAGTTTGTGTCCTAGCCTTTATCTTATTATCTTAAAGGTGTTCATGGGGGAAAAGGGCTTTTACCTATTCAGTCGGTTCTTAAAGAACATAGAGTTGGCGAGGAACTCAGTAATGGTCATCATTAAAAATCCTCTCCGTTTACTCTGAGATTAAGTCAGGGGCATTTTAGGAGTTAAGGTTTCAAACACAAGTTGAGTCTTTAATGATGCATTAGCCCTAACTGCTGTGATACTGGATATGGCTTACAACATTTACTAATGCAGTGTACAGATGTTACTTTTTGTTATAATTTTGTGGAATAATCATGTTTTAGCTCCTACAAGTGCTGGGAAGACTCTTGTTGCAGAGTTACTTATTCTGAAGCGGGTTTTGGAAACACGGAAGAAAGCGTTGTTTATTTTGCCCTTTGTGTCTGTGGCTAAAGAGAAGAAATGCTACCTCCAGGTAACAGTTTTTGTTGTTTGAAATAGTGAAAGGTTCGTCCTTGCTAGCATTGGTTTTACTCACTTGAAAGAGGTATAAAATCAAATGGAAAATGAAGTTTCTTTTATTGTATGTATATAGCTTTAAAAGCTGACTTAAAATTGTTAATAATTTAGTAGGACAGTTGGGTATTGTGGTACAGGTGTATCTACTCGAAATTCTGAGGCAGGAGGATTACCTGGGCAACTTAGTGAAACCCTGTATTAAAGAGTAAAAAGAAGCTGGGCGTGGTGGTGCACTCCTTTAATCCCAGCATTCGGGAGGCAGAGGCAGGTGGATTTCTGAGTTCGAGGCCAGCCTGGTCTACAAAGTGAGTTCCAGGACAGCCAGGGCTATACAGAGAAACCCTGTCCAAAAAAAAAAAGTAAAAAGAAGCCTAAGGACATTACAGCTCAGCACTAACCAAACAAACCTCAAAGACAGAGGGAAATTTAAAAATTATTATTGTGTAAAATAAAAAAGGATAGCAAGTCAGAAGGGTAGCTTTGGGGATACTGTATAAAAATGATAAATTGTTCACAGGAAGTAAAGAATAGCATGTGACTGCAAATAAAAATTAGCATTTAAACTGAACAGTTGGACTAATAGATTGAAGTATGGAAAAAAGGCATGTTTAAGGAAGCCTATCACACTCCAACCGAGGGTCACTGAGAGAACTTAGGGCCTGAAGGGAGGACTCTCATGCTTGAGGGGTGCTCCAGGTCTGGTCAGACCTTCTGTCTTGTTACATGAGCCATCTTTTCTGCTGAGGATAAAATACCTCACTATTTTAAAGGCCTTCTCACAAACACAGTGTCCGTTAGCTAGAAAGAAAAGGACTTGTGATTTCTGCAGTGAAGCAGTGCGCTCTTTGAATAGAAATCATTGTACAGACCGGTCAGTGGTCTGGATTTTCACACCGTGTTGCAGGCACAACCTGCAGGGCCTCGTGGGTTTTATTTGTAAACTGAGGCTGTTAACTCTTAGTACTATAATTCAATAAACTCAAAGTCTCAGAAGAAATTGATTAAATAAACATCTCTAAAGTTCCATGGTTTTACACATCTTTTTAATGGTTATTTCAGAGGCCAAATAGCAACCAAGCTGGTCCTTCTCAGGAGCCTCCTCTCAGCTTAGACTCAAAGTAACAAAACGATGAAAGGATCCTTTTTATTGAGAAGGTATGCTAGTTAAAAGTTAAACCAAAAACTTAAATATCATTCCCACTGAACTTAACTTTTTAAAAAAAAATTAGGTATTTTCTTTATTTACATTTTAAATGTTATTCCCTTTCCTGGTTTCCCCTCTGAAAACCCCCTGTTCCCTCCAACCTCCCCCTGCTCCCCAGCCCACCCACTCCTGCTTCCTGGCCCTGGCATTCCCCCACACTGGGGCATAGAACCTTCACAGGACCAAGGGCCTCTCCTCCCATTGATGACCGACTAGGCCATCCTCTGCTACATATGCAGCTAGAGCCATGAGTCCCACCATATGTTTTCTTTGATTGGTGGTTTAGTCCCAGGGAGCTCTGGAGGTACTGGTTAGTTCATATTGTTGTTGAAAAATTTTCCTTCCATCATATGAAAAACTAATCTTTAAGTAGGGTAAGAGTATTTTTCTTGTAAATTATAAATTTGTTCCTTAAAACAATTAATTAACTACTTTCTACTGTTGAATTAAGCATGTAGAACTTCAGTGTTTTGCAATTTAAATTCTGTAATAGCTGTTAGAACTTAGATTATTAAAATATTTATTAAGTGACATTTATTTCACTCTTTTAATGGAAATATTTATGCTAAGCCCTGTTAATTCTAAGCATATTTTAGTATATGATTCTATTTTTAGTATGTTGTTATACCATCTTAAAATACTTTTGTCTGTGTTATGGGGTAGAACCCAACTATAACTCATTACATTATAGGTTTTCACCAGTATTTTTTTTTTTTTTTTTTTTTTTTTTACTTAATTTAGAGTCTGTTTCAGGAAGTAGGACTAAAGGTAGATGGCTATATGGGCAGCACCTCACCAACGGGACAGTTCTCCTCCTTGGACATTGCTGTTTGCACTATTGAGAGAGCCAATGGGCTGGTCAATCGCCTCATTGAGGAAAATAAGATGGATCTGTTAGGTAAGAAAGTTAGAAAATTAAACAGGGTTTCCTGTTGCTGTTTTTAATGGGAAGAAGTGAAGCTGTGATTCCTATATGACCTATATTATTGTTTATTTTCTTTCATCTGTTTTTGGAGGCGAGAATTGGCAGAGGTAATGTCAGAAACTTCATGTTTATGTGTTGTTTTGTGTGTATGTTTTTTGTCTTTATGGTCTTGAGTTTGTTACCTTGCATTAAAATTGATTTTCACTTTATTTATTTATTTATTTGTTTATTTATCTATCTACTTTTTGTGGGTATGAGTTGCATGCAGCATGGCACATATGGGAAGGTTAGAGACAACATGTGGGAATTGATTCTTCTTCTGGAGACTGGACTCAGGAGCCGCCTCACTGGCCCCTTGCTTGCAGTTTTGAACTTTATGAAAGACAGGATATACCTGAGCCTCTGTCACTTCTCATTGCTACTTTCTTTACTCAACTTTGCTAGGAAGAGAAAGAAGTGTGCTGGGGTTGGACCTCCCTTCTACATAGTTAGTGAATTTATGTGATCATTATCATATTTTGGTACTATGGGCTCTTGATTAGAACTGCATTCTGAGGCTAGCATTCAATAGGGAAAGGATAGTCACATAAACTGTTTTTGTGTTTGACTCTCTAGAAAGATGTTTTAATCTTAACTTCCTTGTACCTTAAGATCAGATCCTTAGATAGAGGAAAGTGATTGTAGTAGCAGTCTATCAGCTCACTGAGAGCCCAGTAAACTTAAAAACAGCAAAAATGTTGTGATAGTAGAGGGATGGAGGGTGAGAATCACTGACTGGAAAGGCATGGTAGGACTGTCCCCTAAGTTCAGAGAGAAATAATGATCACTTTATAGCAGAATTGATTAAAGTACGTTTATGGCTTTTCTTCTTCTCTTCTCTTCTCTTCTCTTCTCTTCTCTTCTCTTCTCTTCTTCCTTTCTTTCTTTCTTTTCCCCACTCTATCCTGTATATCTCCCAAATAAAAGACAAAGAAACCTGGTATTTTATTTACAAGCTGCTGGACTGTGTTGAGCAGGTTCTGAGCTATTGTAACCTACATCCCAGCCATAAGGTCCCATGTTACTTGCAGTTTGAGTCTTGCCTGGCTTGCTCTGCTCCATGTATGTCATCAGGGTGAACTACTCTTGGCCATGTGCTCCTGGTCAATCCTGCCCCATGGTGACCTCCTTCTTCCACCTCCTCTGTCCTTCCTCTCATGCTCCTTATCTGAGACCCCCTCTTTGATCTCAAGTCCCAATTTCCTCTCTTTTGGGACACAGAACTCAGCATTTGAATACACAGTGCACAAGACCAACCCCAACAAGAATTGTCTCAGTACTCCTCATTAGTGACCTCACTGGACTTTAATTATCTTGAGGATTTTGCTTTGCATACTAGGCAGAGTAAATACTTTTAGAAGAGTGGAAGTATGTTGAAATAATTGTCATATAATATGAATCGGAGATAGCTTACAGATAAGGAATATTTCTCTTTAAGTCATTAGGAAATAAATCAAAAGGTCTTTATGAAAACTGATATTACAAAGCATGGAGACTTCCAGGATAAATGGCCGATTAGATGCTTTTCTCATGTAATGGTTTAGGAGAAGAGTTAAAATAACAAAGAAGAGAGTGTAGCAGGTGCCTATTGGGAGTCAAATGAGGTGACAGGATAACTAAAAGCCCATGGAAACAGTCATGTTATAAGAAGAG